>NC_135526.1:11034823-11080171 GCF_051989575.1 Stigmatopora nigra
TATTGATTGTCATTATACGTCTTTTCTTCGCACTACCCTTCATTATATCTGCTCGCTGGACCCATTGTTAATTTTGCACTTAAAGCAGAAAAAAAATCACGGAAGAAATGCAATGCTCCGCCCAGTGCTTGTAAATATATTTACACGAGGGAGATGTGATGTGATGAGAAAAACATTGAGCTGTTATAAGCAGTCTCACGTCTCGGCCAACTTTTACTCGTACAGTGATACCTCTAATTACAAATCTCGCTAGGTACGAAAGTTTCAGGTTACAATTCTTTTTATATGCAAATGTATGACTCGAGATACAAAAAAAAGATCCAAGTTACGAAAGTAAAAAGTAAATGCATTTTCTTAAACATTATTTTATTTAGAATTTTCCTTATTGAGTAATAAAACCCTACAAATGTAACATGGCACATTTTCATACACACAACACAGGGAACAAATAACAGTCTAAAAAATGGACGGTTTTGGCCTTGGTAGAACGGACTCTGGCCGCCATCTGGCGCACCTCAGGTTTTACATCTACGACGGCGGGAGATATTTCATTGGTACAGGGCACATTTTCACACGCTTTATTTATTTTAAGACATAAGTTAATCATTTGCTTATAATCATCTCTCAATTTTGTGTTTCCTCACATCTTTCATACAAAATAGAGTCTGCAAGAGTGCGGAAGACAGAGTGCGCGAGAGCTCGTGCGAGAGAGCCTGAGAGAGCCTGCAAGAGAGCGTGCAAGAGACAGAGAGAGAGACAGAAACTGGTGGGGTGTTTTCAATGTGTCACAATTTTGCCCATTATATTGTATTATATATTGGCAAACAAAGGGTTAATCATGGCCACTGACATATGGCAGTCACTCATGCTCACTGACTGTGGCGACTAGGGGCTGAAATTGGACTTCCAAAAAAAAAAAAAAAAAAACAGGATGCCGCCGTTCACGCGGGAGCAAGTGGCACTAGTTCTGCACACTTATGCTTTTGGTGTTTTACAGCCCTTCTATCTTTTTTTAATTACATTTTAATATTTCTTAATACTTTGTTTTACTTTACTTTGTACTATATATTTTTTACTTTAAGGTTTTTACAACTTTCCTTGTTCTGTTAGCCTGGCTTCTTTCGGCCACTTCTTTTTTGGAAACATTCAGCCATGCTTACGCTGTCACACACATGGGACTAGCTGTTGCAATACGCAGCAGAAGGAGCAACACCTCGGTGCCGCCGGGGGATTCGGAGCTGGACAAAAGTGCCGGGGGAAGAGGCAACCCTTCTGACCAACCATTCCATCATGGGATAAGATGGAAGCGCTGTCGGCGCTTACCTGCAAAGGAGTCGAGGGGCTCAACTCTGCTACTGCTGTCTTCAGCTCCAGACTACTGAGGAACTGTGCGGATGAGCTTGGAAGAGTGACTGCATATTCTCTACCTCGGTCACAGTCTGCAGAAGTTCCCAATCTTGTGGAAAACTTCCTGTGTGGTTCCAGTTTTTGTCCAACTTTACATCTTTTGAGTCTGTATCCGTTTTTGCTACCGCAACCAAAATGACGCCGTTCAAGTGGCAGCCGGTGGCGGTAGCTCGATCCACCCTTGCTTGGTTTTGTTTTTGCTGCTTTTTCTGCCTTAATAATTTGATTTGGTAATTTTTGTCCCTCCTTGGGACAAGCCAGGGAAGAGCAGCTGCGGTCAATCTGCAGATTACTTCCTGTTTGGTATTTAAAAATCAATGAGTCCTAGTACCATTGTCGGATCCTTCCTGCATGCGTCAAGAATGCTCGCGTATACTCCTGCACTATTCCAGCATGTTCCTGCATGTCACGGCGTGGGTTCAATAGCTATTGCAGCCCCGCTCCCTTTCTCCTCTCGTTCTCCTGTTTCCGGTTTGGTATCACTACCGGTTTCTAAGTCCTTGTTGTTCTGTAAATATCCCTTATGAGTTATTAAGGATCTTGCTTTGAAGCTCCTAGCCTCAATTCCCTTCCTGTTCCCCGCGACTAGGTTTAACTCCCTTCCCGAGCGCGCCACGACAACGCAGCGCGATCATAACAATTCTTAATGATCCCATTTACTTTGATTTGCTTTGTACTTTCTGCGTTTGCTTTGTTGTTCAGCAGCCTTTGCGACTGTACTGTCTAACTCATAATGCCTTTTCTTACTACTGTCACAATGAAATTTTCCCAAATACGGGATGAATAAAGTTATCCAATCCAAATTTCTGTGTGTCTGAAAGATCTAATACATTAATTAAGTATTTCTTTTGGGAATAGTTTTGCCTTTCATGGGGATGGCAGTCTCCACTTGTAATGGAAAATTTGCATTATCGACCATTGAATTAGGTTCCAACCTTATATGGTGTGGGGGTATGCATGGTGCCCCCTAAGAATTTGTGGGTTTTATCCAGGTAACAGTTTCCTCCCACAAACCAAAATATGCTTGCGAGGCTAGTTTAACACTCTAAATTAGCCCTGTCTGTGAGTGTGAGCGTGAATGTTTGGCCGTCTTGTGATTTCGATCGGCTGGCCACCAAGATGTAATCAATCGATCAGATATCAAGGTGGAAAATATATAATATATAAACGAGCTGCTCTGCAAAATGGGGGGGGGGGGGGGGTATTAGTCAATATTTTCTAGATAAACTTTCATGGGTGGGCTACTATATTGACTCATGAGAAGTCTCATGTCGCGACAAGGGGGTGTTGGGCTGAATGCAGCGCCACTAAATAAACACGATTGCGAAGGGCGGCGGATGTCCTTCACTGTACTGCATAAAAGATGCTGAGATGTTCAATGAAAGGGGTTTTTGTTCCTGTCCCACTGCTGTCCAATTGTGCACGCTGTTCGAGCGTCAATACTTTACTTCTCACAATGCTTCATTGCACCGGCTTGCTTAGATCCCGTTGTTTTTCCCTTATTTCTGCACTGGGTTATGCAAGACAACACGTAAAAAAATGCAACCTGTACGCCTAGTGCTCGTATATATCACGTATATATCGTAAGACAGTACGCTATTTTCCTAAGTAGCCTCTCACCGACTCGGCCACCAGGCTGTCTCGTATACTCTTGTCTCAAATTTGTCTCGTTTCTCAAGGAAAATATTTGCTCGGAAAGTCTCTCATATCTCAAAGTTCTCAAATATTGGGGCACTCGTATGTCAAGGTATTACTGTAATGTCAATAAAAAATAACTTATAACATTAGACACTTCATGTTGTTCAGACCTCAGGGTGCTGTTCATGTGCCCAGTCTTGAAATCGCAGCTCAAGGAGTGTATCATAAACACCCTGTGGAGAATTGGGATCCACCTCAATCATGTGCTCCAAGTAGGCTTTGAGCTCCCGGGGATTATTGGCAAATATTGGAATAAATTCCTCAGAATTGGCCTAAAATAAAAATACATATGGATGAAGACATAACAAAATGTAGACACACACAATTTCAAATATCTGGGTCAACCAAATGACTTTTGTATTGTCTCGCATATAAACCGTACTCTTAAAATTGCATTAAAATTGTTGAATTTTATGATTTCATTCATATAAGATGCCCCCTGATTCACAATTCTCACCTTAATATTCATGGTTTTAATATGGAGAACAAATATGTTACTTTGAAGAGAAAAATCATCGCACGTGGTATTTCTAAAATACTGAATCAACCGAAAGAATCGTCTGCTGGATTGCACATTATTTGGGTCACAAACAAGTTAATATGCCTGTCCTTGTAAATCCAAAATATCAAATTATTCAATTTGAAAAATGAAATAAGTCTCTCTAGACGACAACTTGAATTACAATATTCTGAGCAGAAGTTTAAGATGTTGTGGTAGCTATGGAGTATAGAATGTATTCTTTATACTTTTATGCTGTATAGTCACTAGGATAGAATTATGGATAGCCTAGTGGAAATTTCCTTCATGACACCTATGAGTTAGGGGCACGTCATATACCAAGACACGCCCATTTCTTTGTTCACCTCTTCCCGCCTTAAGTTTGTACCTAGGTCACATGACCCTTTGTTAACATAACTAGATCAACTGTTGGAGGTAGGTAGGGATTCCAACTGGTCAGGCAGGGAGATGGACACATCTCCCAGCGCTGGCTACTCTGACCCCTCCCTCAGCTGAAGTCTTTGAAAATCTCATCAAGCCGACTCTGCGTGTGCTACCTCTGATCGGAAGTTATTGAATGTATATGGTTTTAAACCCGACAGTAGCCTTATTAAATCTAAAGTAGAAATATCTCAATTCTTTCAATGGTTCATATAACTGCAATAATTATCACTTTCAAACAAGAAATAAAAAGAAAAAAAATCAATGCGGAATTGTGTTTCTTTCTGTGTTCGGAAAGGGTGTTGCCTGCACGTAGACAAATTCAAAAACGAAGTCATGTGAGCAGTACAACCAGGAAGTGTGTCCGTAGCGGTCTGGTGTTCACCAAGTCTCTGGGTGCAACAATAGCACGAGTACACATTACGCAGGTATTAAAGCTGACATTTTAATAATTGACCACAGGACCTTCAATCAGCCCCAACAACTATTGGGGATGTGCTGACATGGTAAACACTACAAACAAATGTATCATGGCAATTTGCGTCCGGACAGTCAGAGCACGTTTAACTACGGTGAGATGGCGACGCCCTGAGCGAGCAATGTTTTTTTTTTCTTGAATTTAATTCATAGACATCAAAATAAAATTTGTTTAGTCTTTGTGACCTTGCAGTTTCATGCATGTCAAGTTTAATTTATGCACATAAAAAGTAATGGATTATAATAAAGATAAAGAATGGATTATAATATATAATACTATAATATTCTACACCAAAAAATAAGAATACCTTTCATAAGTTTTCAAAACTCTGACAATTTTGTTTACAAAGTAAAGTCAAATTTTTGATCATAAAATTAGTTGAAAATATGATAGAAAATGGTGAAGACATTATGATAAGGTTATAAAATAATGTTTATTCAATTTTAAACTTAGTTCTTTAGACGATTGCTCCCCAAACACCCATCCGCGGACCGATACCGGTCACACACATTGAACAGGTGAGTGAGCTAGGAGTGGTGACATATCAAAACCCAGCATACTCACAGAATGCCGCCACCCTGATGTGGAAGATGGTGATTTATTTTTTATTGATTTACATACAACGCCTTTGTGTTCATATATCTTTGGGTTAAATCAATATCATTTAGGCCAGGGTGATGGCAAAAAGTATTGATTGAATTTGGCAGTTTGACGTAAATCGGGATCAATCCTTTTAATCCGAACAGCCAATATTAATTGATTCATTTTCTGAACCACTTACAAGGGTCGCACAGGGTGCTGAAGCTAATCCCAAATAACTACAGGCACAAGGTGGTGGTCATCTTGAATTCTTGGCCAGCTATTCAAGATGGACAACAATTCACAAACACACTCATATCTATGAGCAATTTTGAGAGTTCCACCAGCCCATTCTGCATGTTAATTTTGCGATGTGGGAGGAAACCGGAGTACCCATAGAAAAGCCACACAAGCCCGGGAAGAAGATGCAAACTACACCCAGTAAGGACCAACCTGGGATTGAACCTTCAACCTCAAATTCTCGATTGGATTATGGCCTGGACTTTCACATGGCCACTTGGATACTTTTATTTACGAAATGTCCATTGTAGATTTGGCTTTATGTTGGATTGGATAACTATCCATCCCGTATTGATCCCGCATCCTCAACAGACCACTGCATAAAACACTGTAGATGCCACCACAGTGTCGTAGAAAGTCCTCAGCAGTGTCCTGCACACTCCAAAAGACTATAAACTCCTCAGTAGGTAGAAGTGACTCTGGCCCCTTTTATACAGTGCATTTATGTTTGTGGACCAGAATCCAGAGTACTTTTTATGTGCATATATTAAACTTGACATGTGTGAAACTGAAAGGTCACAAAGGCTAAACAAAATGTATTTTGATGTCTATGAATTAAATTCAAGAAAAAAAATCATTGCACGCTCAGGGCGTCGCCATCTCACCGTCGTTAAACGTGTTCTGACTGTCCGGACGCGAATTGCCTTGATATATATATATATATATTTTATTGTTGAGGTGAACACCCAGGTACTTAAAATTCTCCACGATTTCAATGTCTGTACCCTGGATGTTCACCTGAGTGGTGTGTTGGTGATACCTCCGAAAATCGATGACCATTTCCTTTGTCTTACTGGAGTTGATATAGGAGTCATTTTGCCTACACCAGTCAACAAAGGCCGTGATGACTCTCCTGTACTCTAGGTCATTGAGGATGATTCTCTCCAATGTCTTGATCAGGTGAGAGGTTAATGCCACTGGCCTGAAGTGGTTTGGCTCCCAAAAGTTTGCAGTCTTTGGAAATGGGACCACACTGGAAGTTTTTCACAAGGTGGGGACCTTCTGCAGACTGAGGCTGAGGTTGAAAATGTGTAGAATCACTTTGCCAAACTGATCCGCACACTCTCTCAGTAGTCTGGAGCTGAGGCCGTCTGGACCGGTAGCCTTCCTTGCCTCGATCTTCGTTAGCTGTTTTATCACCTGATCGACAGTAATGCAGAGACCGGTGGAAAAGGGAGAGGAGAAGGGGGGGGGGGGTTGCTTCTGGTCGGGGGGTCAGGGGAGAAGGGGCAGGATGGAATCTGTTAAAGAACGGATTCAGTTTATTGGCCCACTCCCTGTCTCCAGACTCCAGGTCCCTCACTGTTGCCTCCATGGCCCGAAATGGTCCTTAAGCTCCTCCAGACCTCTTTGGTGTTGGTTCTCTAGCTTCCTCGTGTATATGGTCTTTCCCTTCCTTTGCTCTATCTTCAGCTCTTTTGGGACCACTTTCAGACTTTATTTCTCCCCGGACCTAAAAGCCCTCTTCTTCTTGTTCAGGAATCCCCATTTGGAAGTAAATAAACATGGTTCAAATGAATTAGTCAAGAGCCTGTACAAAGATAATCATTTTACTTGCTTTTTAATATTAAACACTTTCAATAAGCTGCTATTCTAAAAATTATTTCATTAAAAAGACAAACCAAATTCACAGATGGTGTTTTCATTAAAGCTGTAAAAAACTTACAAATTGTTAAAATAAATTACAATAATATTGACAATCATGTTACTTTACAGTGGCCATCTCGAAATTTACTGCCACGCGCTGGACATATTTCTAAATACTAGTATGTAGTGCAATGTGCTGGCCTTAATTTATATTCTTATATTTGTACACATACGCTCTTGGTACGTGAGAAAAAAACACTAGAAGACTTATTAAAATACAGACTTGAGGGCTTAGAGAACAATACTTGAAGATACTAGTGAACACACTTACTGTAATATATTGATACAATAACGGTGGGTGTAACCATCGCCACCTGATGGGCATTACGTATTAGCGAGTAAACCAAATGTTGATGGTTTAAAAGCCCGTCTGTGGGTGTCAATAAACTAGCCTCCGGCACGCATGCAAGTTGGCTCCGTCGTCTATACTGCAAAGTTATTACAGTGGTGAGGAGGATGGGATCCCTTTCAAGCCAGTAGGCATTACCAGTTTCGGTACGCGGAACTAAGGCGTTACACGGAGGTAACGGAACTTTGCCAATTAGTATTAGCAAGAGTTGTCAAGGTAACGGCGTCGGGGCACCATGGCCAAGTTCATTGGAAATCTCGGTGAGTACAAAGAAGGTAAAGAAGACTTCGAGTCCTACGTGGAGAGGTTTGAGCAATGGATGGTTGTAAACGAGGTGGAGGACGGTAAGCAAGCCAACGTTTTCCTGGCGATGATAGGTGCCAAAGCTTACGATCTGCTAAAAAAACTCTGCATTCCAGAGAAGCCAGGTAGCCTCACGTATGAGATATTAAGCAAACAATTATCATCCCATTACAACCCGAAACCGCTGGTGATCGTGGAGCGATTCAAATTTCAAAAAAGGAATCAAAAGAAAAACGAGTCAGATTATGTTGTGGCATTAAAGTAGTTGTCCACCCACTGCGAATTTGGTACTCATTTAGATGAAGCACAGAGAGACGGATTCGTGAGTGGATTGAGAGTGGAGGCTATCCAGAGAAGGTTATTTGCAGAACAAGATCTGACATTTAAAAAAACATGCGGACTGTCACTATGGATGGAAATGGCATCAAGAAATACATCGGAGTTCGCAAGCAAAATGGAAGGACCTGGCACAGTGAATAGGATCGACAAGGAGAAAACGAGCAACGGTGCATGGAAATACCAACCAAAGCGAATGGAAGGGTAAAGCCACAAGTGGAAATTTCAGACCACAGAGAGCAGAAACTTACTAACCCCGTTACCGATGTGGCGGTAGCAATCACGAAGCTTAAGTGTACCGATTTAAAACAGAGTTATGCTACAAGTGTTCCAAAGTAGGGCACATTGCAAGGATGTGTAAAACAAAATATAGGCAAGGACACACAGCATGTAATTGAAGATATAAGTGAGACAACAGGAAATGTTGATGATGAATTTGTGGGGTCATATCCCTTGAATGCCGTGTATCCGGCAAATATAGTTGGAAACTGGAAGAAGGAAATAACAGTACAGTTAAAATTAGAACGAACTCCTCTAGAAATGCAGCTCGACACAGGAGATGCTGTAACACTTGTTTCTGAAAGAATATATAGGAGGCATCAATCGCATCGACCATTAAAAGTAAGCTAAGTGCAGCTGGCGACCTTTTCCGGGAAGAACATTCCTTTGATGGGACAAGTAACTGTGAAGGTAGACTATGGGAATCAGAGTGGTGATCTACCACTGGTAATCGTAAGACCAGCCCTCCGTGGCTGCAACTGGCTCAAAAATTTCAAACTAGACTGGGCAAGCATCTTCGCAATTAGACCAGCGATGGGATGTGACAATTCAGATGTAGAGGCAGTGTTGCGGAGACACAAGGCGATGTTTTCTGAAGAGCTAGGCACGATTCGTGATTTTAAGGCCAACATTACAGTAAAACCAAATACCAAACCGATCTTCAGGAAGGCCAGGCCAGTACCTAATGCACTAAAGAATTCAGTGGAGAATGAGTTAAATCGCCTAGAAAAAGCGGGCATTACCTCAAGGAAAGAACGTAGTCAGTAGGCTGTGCCCATAGTGGTAGTGCCCAAAGCAGACAAGTCATTTCATATCTGTGTGGACTATAAGTTCACAGTGAATCAGAGTGTGGAAGAAGAGACCTATCCCCTACCAAATGTTGAAGACCGTTTTGTCACCCGAGTTGGGGGCACTCTTTTCAGCAAATTAGACTTCTCACACGCTTACCAACAGCTGGAGTTGGAACAAGACTCAGAAAAGTATTTAACGATAAATATTCACAAAGGACTTTATGTGTACCGTAGATGTCCATTCGGAGTATCCAGTGCACCTTCTATATTTCAGAATGTGACCAGATCCTCCATGGTTTGGACCTGTTTCTTGGATGACATATTGGTCACAGGGAAAACAAGAGCTGAGCAATTGAGAAATCTGGAGGAGGTACTGAGCCGTCTGGAAAGCTACGGGGTGAGAGTGAATAGAGCCAAATGTGAAATCATGCGGGAGAAAGTGGAATACCTGGGGCATCTGATATATGAGGGATTGCACCCCACCGAGACGAAAATTACAGCCATCATTAATGCACCCCGGCTTACAAATGTCAGAGCTGCGGTCTTTTCTAGGACTATTGAACTATAATGGTCGGTTCATGAAGGATCTGTCGACACTGCTGCAGCCGCTACATCAACTGCTAAGGAAGGAAGTTGAGTGGAAATGGACAGTTGAATGTGCAGCAGCATTCAAGGAAGTGAAAGAACAATTTAAATCATGACACCAAGAAACCCCTGAGACTAGCATCAGATGCATCCCCTTATGTAATAGGGGCAATCATGTCTCAGATTATGGAAGATGGAGAGGAGAAACCAATCGCGTTTTCACGTACATTGACGGAGGCAGAAAGACAAAACAGCCAGCAAGAGAGTCTTTGGCCATAATTTTTTGGCGTGACCAAATTTCATAAATACCTATATGGCCGGAAGTTCAGTTTAATAACTGCCCACAAGCCACTTCTGGCCATTTTGGGACCGAAGTCGGGAATCCCCACTTTAGCTGCTCTGCGAATGCAGCGTTGGGCTCTGAGACTGATGGCTTACGATTACAATATCGAGTACGATTACAACATCGAGTACTGAACGTCGGCGGAAAACGCCAATGCAGATGCCTTATCTATACTGCCGGGGAAGGGGAAGGATAACAGCGGAGGAAAACAGCATCTTCTATTTTGCAGTAGTGGATGAGCTTCCCGTGCAGGCAACGGAGATTGCAAAGAGCACTCTCAAGGACCCAGTCCTGTGTAAAGTACTGGACAAAGTGGTCTGGATGGCCCAGTCATAACCAGGACGAGAGACTTAACCCATACTTTTCCCGGGAAAATGAACTGTCTGCGGAACAAGGATGCATATTATGGGAAATCGGAGTTATCATTCCACCAGCACACCGAGAGCGACTACTGCAGGATCTTTAACAAGGACACCCGGGAGGACGCAGGATGAAGGCCTTGGCCAGAAGCTACTTGTGGTGGCCGCAGCTGGACAGTGATATAGAATATACTGTGCAACAATGTGAGGCCTGTCCAAGTGTGAAGAAGCTACCAGCAGCAGCACCTCTACACTACTGGCAGTGGCCCATTAGAGTTTGGCAACGAATACATGTTGACTTTGCCGCAAAAGATCGCACATTTTTTTAGTAGTATTGGACAGTCATTCCAAATGGCTTGAGGTCATCGCCATGGCAACAGCCACCGCAGCCAAAGTAATTGAGGTGTTGCGGAACATCTTTTCGTCTTATGGTCTTCCTGTGGAGATTTTTTTCGACAACGGTCCTTAATTCATGTCACAGGAGTACAAAACCTTCCTGCTGAGCAACGGAATAAAACAGAGGAATAGTGGAAAAGAGGCTCGGACCAGTCACCTATATGGTGTGGAATGGAGTGAGCCAACGCACAGTCCACATATACCACCTGCTGTACAACCAACCATCTAGACCAGAGACATTGCAGTTTCCAGATGAGCAGCTGGATGTCACGAACAAATACAGGTTCATGCAGATGTGGAGAGGAAAGGCACACCTAAAGCAGTAGGTGGTAGCCCTTACTCACTGGAAGAGACACCTTTGAAACATATGGAGGCTTAAGAGACACCGACCGGTAACACCTTCACCCGGCTCAGTGGCCTGTGACAAAACGGTAACACCGGACCACCGAGCGGTCAGTTCCCCAGAGGTGTTTGGGGGCAAGTACCCAGAAGAGTAAGAGCACCTCCAAAGTGACTGAACTTGTGATCAATCAGTTGGAACTTTGTTCCTGGAATAAAATAGTTCCGGTTCCTACCAAAAATGTGAAAAAGAGTTCCTGAGATGGAAATGTCAAAGATGGAAATATTGGGTCAAATTATGGGGTTAGCAGTAATAAGTTAGTTACAATTTTTGAAGTAAGGGGAAATTCTTAAGGGGGACTTTATAATTTAAGGAGGAGTGTAATATATTGATACAATAACGGTGGGCGAAACCATCGCCACCTGATGGGCATTACGTATTACCGAGTAACCCGGATGTCGATGGTTTAAAAGCCTGTCTGTGAGTGGCAGTAAAGTAGCCTATGTTAAAGTGGTTAGATCAGAACATCCACGTAAAGCCTCTGATACACTGAATTATTATATTTAACCCTTATAGAGCACTCATTTAACCCATCGGCTGACAATGACGACGGTAGACGTCCAATTCATGTTGACTGTGAGGTGCAGAGTACTCAGCACTCATTTAACCCATTGGCTGGTATTGACGGCGGTAGACGTCCGATTCATGTTTACAGCCATCAGGGCTCTGAAATTCCATTAGCACAACACACAATCCCTTCTGTGCAATAACATTGCAATATCTTGGACTGTGCAAAATTTGAGCATTACCGTGCCCAGATGTGACTTTTTAAAATTAATTATTTATGTGTTTACTAGGAAAAGCACACTTTGTGGAGTAGCATCACCAATTTTATTATAGCCAGCTTTGTGATTGATAAAAATCCATCAACTTATTTTCAACTATGATTTGCAAATAATTTCTTTAAAATTCAATAAATGTGATTTTGTTTTTATCATATTCTGTCTCTCATGGTTGAGGTTTACCCATATTGACAATTACAGCCCTCTCTAATCTTTTCGAGGTAGGACAACTTGCGCAATTGGTGGTTGACTAAATACTTATTTGCCCCACTGTGACAGTCCCCATCAAGCCAACCCAGTTCCTAACAACCACTTTTGGGGTGATTTTTTTTTTTTTTTTTACATATGACCATATGAAAACAACAGCTAGAGTGCAAAAATCTACAATGCTGTAATTGCTAAAAAGTTAGCGTTTTTAAGCAAAATTCAAATTTTAAATCAATGGAAATAATCTATTAATAAATATAATTCATGAACAAAAGTGACTTTTCCTGGAAAGCAAAAAATTGGCTAGCTTAGCAAAAAAAAAAAGAATAATAGTGTATCTTCCATATGAGGCATTTGATCTCTTTAGTTGTTATTTAGTTGTTATACATTATAAAGTTATCTTATCACCAACCTTAAGCAGGTTCTTCTCGAAGTGACTGTCAGTTCCAGCAGTGTCGCCACTCGGATGATAGTTGGTGCATAAACCCTTTAAAAGCAGTGTTGTACCTTCAGGAATATGATGTATTAAAGTCTTGCCATAACGCTTCATGTTGCTTTCAGCTTGTTCAAAAGGAAGGCGTCCAATGTAGCGCAACCCTTCCTCATAGTTCTGGGTTTGAGGAGAAAGTATTTTTAAAAAAAAAAATTGCATTAGTCAGTGCCGAAATTAAGGGAAACACAATGGATCCAAAGCAATCCGGTGCAATGAAGGGTAGTGCGAAGAAAAGGAATGACAATAGATATTAAGCACGAAATAAGCAAAAGACAACGGTATTATGTATACGCGTGACTGAGGTGGCTCATCAATCCATAGGAAGCAGAAAGTTCGGCCCGAAAGCCGCAGAACACGTGAATCTCTCTGCTTTGGTTATGACACAAGGTTTAAATTTAGTGTAAGGTAATGTTAAAACCTTTTTTTAAATGTGTTTAGAAGAAGCCAAGTTCATTTCAGTTAAATTTAAAGTTTATGTTACGTTATGAGCCGTAACCGTACGTTTGGTCGCCGGTCTTTTGGCCGCCGGTCTTTTGGCCGCCGGTCTTTTGGCCGCCGCCCCTTTGGCCGCCGCCCCTTTGGCCGCCGCCCTTTTGATCCCCGGTGGTCGCCGGTCTTTTGGTCGCCGTGAGGGTTAGGGTTAAGGTTTGGGTTAGGTTTAGGATTAGAGTTAGGGTTAGGATTTAATATCCAAGTACATTGGATTGGATAACTTTATTCATCCCGTAATCGGGAAATTTCTTTGTTGCAGTAGGAAGAAGGTGGGGATGCAGGAATAGGAAAGGCATTATACACAAATAGGTACTTAATAGTAAGTTAATAAATAAATTCATGAATAAATATATAAATAGGTCTGTGTTGCTGATATATATATATATATATATATATATATATATATATATATATATATATATATATATATATATATATATATATATATATATACACATACATATATATAGAAGCACATCTATACTGTATCCGAATTCAGGAGGTCCTAACCCACAGCCTTTTTTAAGTTAAAGAGCCTGACAGCTGATGGGAGGAAGGATCTGCGGAAGCGCTCCTTCCTGCAGTGAGGGTACCACAGTCTACTGCTAAAGGAGCTTCGAAGGGACTCCACCGACTCGTGCAGGGGGTGGGAGGTGCTGTCCATGATGGACCTCATCCTGGTCAGCATCCTCCGCTCTCCCACTTCCTCCACAGAGTCCAAAGGACAGCCCAGAACAGAGCTGGCCCTCCTGATCAGCTTGTTCAGACTGTTCCTGTCCCACTCCGTGCTCCCACTTCCCCAACAGACCACTGCATAAAACACAGTAGATGCCACCACAGTGTCATAGAAGGTCCTCAACAGTGACCTGCACACACCAAAGGACCGTAGGCTCCTCAACAGGTAGAGGCGGCTCTGGCCCCTTCTGTACAGGGCATCTATGTTTGTGGACCAGTCTAGTTTGCTGTTGAGGTGAACACCCAGGTACTTCAAGTTCTCCACGATTTCAATGTCTTTACCCTGGATGTTCACCTGAGTGGTCTGTTGAGGTGTCCTCCGAAAGTCAACGACCATTTCCTTTGTCTTACTGGTGTTGATGTGCAGTTGGTTTTGCCTACACCAGTCGACAAAGGCTGTGATGACTCCCCTGTACTCCAGGTCGTTCCCGTCAGTCACTCGTCCAACAATGGCGGTGTCATCGGAGAATTTCTGGAGGTGGCAGGTGTCTGTATTATGTTTAAAGTCTGACGTGTAGAGGGAGAAGAGGAGTGGGGAAAGCACTGTGCCTTGTGGGGCCCCCGTGCTGCAAGTTACCACATCAGACGTACAGTCCTGGAGTCTCACATATTGTGGTCTGTTGGTGAGGAAGTTGATGATCCATGCAGCTAGGTGGTTCCTTACTCCAGCCACCTCCAGTTTCCCTCTCAGAAGGACCGGCTGAATGGTGTTGAATGCACTAGAGAGGTCAAAAAACATCATTCTCACCGTGCTTCCCGAGTTCTCCAGGTGTGAAAGAGACCTGTGCATCAGGTAGGTTGTAGCATCTTCCACACCAATGCCTGGACGATAGGCAAACTGCAGAGGGTCCAGCTCTGCATTCATCAGGGGGCTCAGGTGGTTGAGGATGATCCTCTCCAGTGTCTTGATCAGGTGAGAGGTTAGTGCTACCGGCCTGAAGTGGTTTGGCTCCCTGGGGTTCGCAGTCTTTGGGACTGGGACCACGCAGGAAGTTTTCCACAAGGTGGGGACCTTCTGCAGACTGAGGCTGAGGTTGAAAATATGCAGAATCACTGTGCCAAGTTGATCCGCACACTCTCTCAGTAGTCTGGAGCTGAGGCCGTCCGGACCGGTAGCCTTCCTAGCCTCGATCTTCTTTAGTTGTTTTGTCACCTGATCGACAGTGATGCAGAGACTGGTGGAAGAGGAGGAGGAAGAGGAGGAGGAAGAGGAGAACGAGGGGGTAGAGTTGCTTCTGGTCTGGGGGGTCAGGGGAGCGGGGGCAGGACTGAATCTGTTAAAGAACTGATTCAGTTCATTGGCCCACTCCCCGTCTCCGGACTCCGGGCCTCTCCCACTGTTGCCTCCGTGGCTCGAGATGGTCCTCAAGCTCCTCCAGACCTCTTTGGTGTTGCCTCTTTGGAGTTGCTTCTCTAGCCTCCTCCTGTAGCTGGTCTTTCCCCTCCTTATCTCTCTCTTCAGCTCCTTCTGGATGGTTTTGAGACTCTCCTTCTCCCCAGACCTAAAAGCCCTCTTCTTCTTGTTCAGGAGGGCCCTTAGATCCCTGGTGACCCACGGCTTATTGTTGGAGTAACAACGGACCTTCTTGGAGGGTACGATGTTCTCCACACAGAAGTTAATGTAATCTGTGATGCAGTGGGTCAAGCTGTCGATGTCTTCCCCATGTGGTTTGCACAGCACCTCCCAGTCGGTTGTCTCAAAACAGTCCCTCAGTACCATGCTGGTCTCCTCGGTCCATCTTTGTATGATCCTCGTGGTAGGTTTTATTTTCCTCACCGTAGGGATGTAGGTGGGGATCAGATGGACCAGGTTGTGGTCTGAGCGGCCCAGTGGGGGAAGGGGGGCTGAGCTGTATGCCTCCTTTGTGTTGGCATACAGCAGGTCCAGAGTTTTTTGTTCCCTAGTGCAGCACTTCACATACTGAGTGAAGGTGGGGAGAGTTGAAGTCAAGGGAGCATGGTTAAAATCACCGGAGATAAGAAGGAGAGACTGGGGGTGTGACGTCTGTAGCGGGACAGAGTAGTGTGGAGCAGCTCACGAGCCACTGCTGCATCGGCCGAAGGAGGTATATACACAGTTATTATGATGACGTGCGAGAACTCCCGGGGGATGTAAAACGGCCTGATGCTAACAGCTACTAGCTCGATTTCTCGAGTGCAAAATTGCTCCTTCACAGTAATATGCCCAGGACTGCACCATTTACTGTTAATAAAGACAGCTAGTCCCCCACCTTTCTTCCTACCGCTCTCCTCAGCGTCTCTGTCCGCCTTCACCAGCTGAAAGCCATCCAAGGAGATGAGAGAGTCTGGTATTCGCTCATCCAGCCAGGTCTCCGTGAAGCAGATAATGCAGGCGCTCCGATATTGTCCTTGTTGTTTGGTCAGCGCCGTTAGCTCTTCCATTTTGTTGGGGAGAGATCTTACGTTCCCCATAATAATAGATGGAATGCTGGGTCTGAAGCGTCGCTTTTTCTCCTGACATTTTCGTCCGGCTCTGCATCCTCTTCTCTTCCTCTTTAACTCAGCGGGGAGGTCCAAGTCCAGGGGAATCCCGGTGTTGCGTAGCGCTAACAGTTGATCCTTCGTGTAAAGCAGCGTAGGCATGGCTGGGTGGGTCAAAATAGTCTCCAAAATTTTGAAATTTGAATTTGAAAAGATGGACTAAACTAGTAGATCAAAGACTGCCTCTCGCACAGCTTGAGTCTTGGAGTAGAGTCTTGAAAGTAAAGTCCCAAAACATTAAAGTATCGAATATAATATATAAAGTGAAGTAACAACTAAAGTCTTAAGAGACAATAAAAACATAAAATAAAGGATAAAAATCCGTAAAAAAAGCTGTACAAACACAGAATTCGAGTGAGGGTTTAGGGAGCTATTGCAACAAGCAGCCGCTTTGAACGGCCTAACCCTAACCCCAACAGAGACCAAAAGAGCGGCGACCAACGGGGACCAAAAGACTGGCGACCAACGGGGACCAAAAGACTGGCGACCAAACGTCCGAGGACAGTTACGAGCGCATTAGTCAAGTGACACTAATAGCTAATAGCTGTAAAATTTAATAAATACACTCCGTGATAATTGTACTTTTGTACTTCTATTTCTGTATAGCCACAAAAACATGCAGTCTCCACTTATGAATGTCTCTATGTATGAATTTTTCAGGTAACGAAATATTTTATATGCTACAGAGTGACAAGATACGAAAAAGATCCAAGTTACAAAACCCCCCAAAAAGTAAATGCATTTCCTTATCTGTTACTTCATTTTGCAATTATTGTCACGCATGCATTCATTCTCAGTTTAGAGACCTCACTACCATGTGTGTGTGTGTGTATCTCTATCTGTATCTCTATCTTTATATATACACACATATACATACATTTCAGCAACACGCTTATTTATTTATCTACTAACTTGCTTATTACCTATCTATTTATGTCCAAAATGCCTTTCCTGTATCTGTATTCTCACCCTCTTGCTACTGTGACAATGAGATTTCCCGAATACGGGATGAATAAAGTTATCCAATCCAATCCAATATTAACTTTCTTATAATATTGACCCTAATAATGTGCTTTTGAGTCATTCAGTATTTCAGAAATACCACATGCGATGATTTTTCTTTCCAAGTTCCCTTCCAAGTAACACATTTGTACTTCCTATTAAAACCATGAATATGGAGGTGAAAATTGTGAATCAGGGGGCGGCTTATGTGAGAAATTTTAAAATTCAACAATTTAAAGCAGTTGTAAGTGTGGCTTATACACGTGGGGGTTTATCTGTGAGTAAATACGGTACACTTCATGATAATACATATGTATACGAAAAATATGTATGGTAGAATAGTGTTGGATCCTATTTATAAGTTTTTTGATTATCGCGTCTCAAGGGACGTTGTGGGGGCAGGATTTTCTTCCAACCGATCCAGCACAGACAGTTTGCCCAATGAGATTTCTGCAGAAAACAAGGAAGCACCTGAGTGCAATCCACTGATTGCACTTGTAGGACACCAGATTGGTGAAAAGGTATCCTCTTTATGGGTTGGAATGAAAACCTGCAGCCACTAATGCACTTTCTGGAATATTTTGCCCACCCCTGCTTTAAGCTGATTGGCGAAGAGGTTCGAAGAAGGGAGTTCATAAATGGTAATTGGAATTGAGTTACGGGTATGTGAGACACGGAAAGAGAAGGTGCTTTGGCTGAAAGCAATCTTTCTGGAGGTAACTACAGTCACCTCTAGAGTAACTACACAGTCACCTCTAGAGAATGGAGTTCACGTATGGTAATTGGAATTGAGTTACAGGTATGTGAGGCACGAACAGAGAAGATGCTTTGGCTGAATGCAATCTTTCTGAAGGTAACTACACAGCCACCTCTAGAGCCAGCTCTTGTTCATCTGTTGGAAATTTTATATTAATTCTTGTAGTGGCGGAGATTTGTGATGGGAGATTTTGTAAACTATGCTGGCATCAGCATGTTCAACAGTATTGTCCCAATTCAGGCATTTGTGGTTTTTTTAATAACAGACAGTGATGGTAAGTTTTTGGTTTCCTGTCTTATACTTTCAGAACTTGCTTATCAACGGTTTCACTTGGTTTTAGTGTAGTCTTGCATGCCGATGGCCAACCTCTTAGCCAGTAAGTCATGTGTGATACGATCGTTGTGTCAAAATACAGTTTTGCTGACTCAGGAGTTAGATTGTTTCGAATGAACCTAAAGTTGGATACATTTAATTTAATCTGAGTGTCAAGGGGATACTGTACTCCTTGCACACATCCTCACAAGTACTTATTCGTGGAGAAGAAATGTTGTGTAGGCTTTGGGAAAAAAAGCTTGAGAAGGTAAGATCCCTTTTCCATGACCCCTTAAATAAAGGACTGTACAAGTTTAAATGGAGACGTAAAGAGTTTTGGAGCTGGTTCCACCAAAACTGCTTAAAAATATCATTTAGTCTGAACATAGAAAATGTTTGATAGCCCCCTTTCATGCCCCAATGCTCAAGAAAGACATTTATCAAGGCCTTATGGCATTGCCTGCAAATACATTTCTGCAAAATAATAAAATCTCCCCCTGCCTGCACCTCCCTTTAATGAAGCGCTTTCTGATGTCAGAGCATCACAGAATTTTTCTTTTACCTTGAGATCTTCCAGTTGAATCTTTAAATACCAATCATGGTGCATGTGTTTCTCTGCCAAGAAAACCGCATGCCTGTGGTACCCGGCCTGACGAAGAACTTTAATGGCAATCTCAACATCAAAGTGAACCTCACTTTCACTGCTCTATTGAAAATACAGAACATGGGAAAACAGTAATGATAAATGTACAGTACAAGTTGTTTCATTTTTATTTGGTGCAACATTAAAATGCACATCAGATGAAGATCTTATTTATTATTATATCTTAAGGAATTACATCTCTTCAAGTCACCTTAATAAATTCTTCCAGCTTCAAACTGTCTTTCAGCTTTGTATAACAGTTGAGCAGCAGTGTGGTATGGTCTGCATTGGCCAATGACTGCCGATGCAATGCTTGTAGATAGGCTGTCAGGTTATGGATCCTCTGTGCATCGAGAAATTTTCTAATGACATATGATGGCTCAAGTTTCCCAATGGTGCTGGGGGAAACATGAAAATGTTTATAATATAAAAATATTTCAATGAAGAGAAACAATGAAAATTAAACATGATGATGGTGGCATGCCATTTGGGCCTTTAGCATTTATATTAACACAAACAATAATAAAAATTAAACATATGAGTATGGGGAAAAATAAGAATGAATAAATACAAATAAGCAAGGAATTTAAGAAGAATATTTTAGTCCTTCCCTCATGCAGATCTCTAGAGTAGTGTTTTGGGGCTGCGTGGTGGGCAACATAGATTTTCAAATCCCTCCAAAGATTTTCCATGGAGTTGAGATCTAGAGATTGACGAGCTACTCCAAGACATTGATATGCTTCGTACAGAGCAGTTTGTCCATTGACTGAACCTTTAAAAATGACAATGATCTATGGGATCATTTGCATTACGAAACATCCAGCAATGAATCTAAAATTAATCCAGACTGATCACTGAAGGAAAAACATCCCAAACCCTGAGGTTTCTTTGGCTACAACTCTGCATTCTTTCTCCTCCAAACGTGAAAAAGTCCTACTTTGGTTTAATTTGACCCTAAGACAATCCAAATACTAAAGGGTCTGGGTACGTACTGTTAGGCAGGAGGACACGTCCAGCTCCTTGAGGATATTGGACACACCGTGGCCGGTCGAGTTGCCTAAAGACGTTTAGCCGACTTACGTCTGGCCGAGCCCCAACTCGCTGAGGGTGCATCTGGACGAACGTAGAGTTAGCCGAACGACTAGTTAGCCAACCGGATAGCCAGCCGAAGGACGTAAAATACTGTATCGAACTCAATGCGTTGTGGCGTTTCGTCTTTGTTACCTTGCAGTTTCTAGCATGTCAAGTCTAATTTGTGCTCACATAAGCCGTACCCTTGATTCGGTCATCACTTTTTGCGACAAATACAGCGTATGTGAGAAAATACGGTAATTATTTAGCTAAAATCCTAATTCAAAAGACCAAAGCCCGGAATTAACAAAATAAAAGCCGGAGGAGAGCATGTGTTATTTAATGAAAAAAGTTGAGCTCCATAATTGTAAAGTAAATACATATTGTTGTAAATGTGCAAAAGTGACTAAAAAATATTTACATAATATCTGAAGCACTGTGCGGTGCTAAATATGAGAACATCTCCGCCGCTGTCTTTTTAACCGGGTGCAGCTTTACATACAGCGCCACAAAAAAAAAGACATGTTCAAAACCTAAGACAGTCAAATTCCAATCTCCACTATGACGAAAACCCAAGATCAAAGAATCAAGAAATGAATTATAAACCGGCACTCGGCTGGGAAGACTAGTGGTGTACAGATGGAGCTCCTTTCAGCCAAATGTGTACATACTACAGTCGAACCTTGTGATACGACTGCTTCGCCATACGACATTCTTCGAAAATTTCGATCGAATAATTCGGCCGCGATACGTTAAAAATTTCGTGATGCGACCAAGCCAGGGGGCCATGGCACTGTCTTTTTTGCATCTCTTTCATGTATAAAATATTTCGACGACCACTGGGCGGACTTTGTATTTCCCCACCCGCCAGCTTTTTCCCCCACGTTGGGTACATTTACAGGTAAACAATATTACTGTGGATCGGCAGAGTTCTGCATAGAAAAGGCGTTGACAATGGACACAAAACGCGAAATATTTGAAAAATAAAGTGGGTAACGTGTTACTGAGCTCGCTAGGCAATACGAGAGGAATACGTCAACCATTTCCACCATCCTTAAGTAGAATGACGCATCAAGACATTTGCCTTGATTATCGCCGAGGAAAGTTACATCCCCCAGCAAGTTTTCAACTGCGATGAAACTGATCTTTTTTGGAAAAAGATGCCCAGGCGGACATTCATCCTGGCAGAGGAGAAGGCACTACCGGGACACAAACCCATGAAGGACCGCTTAACGCTAGCGTTGTGTGCTAATGCGAGCGGTCACTGTAAAATTAAGCCGTTACTAGTGTACAATGCTGAGAACATGCGTGCCTTCAAGAGACCTACAAGTGATGTGGCGCGCTAATAAGGGTTTTGGATTACGCGTATTGTGATATTTGTGTGCGTCATTTGTGAAACATTTCGAAGGGGAGGCAAGTTCCTAACAACGCTTGATGCGTTCGTTTTGAAGACTCAGGCAAAACGGCCGGGTGGGGTCAAGTCGTAGAACTAAGGTAAAAAAAAAGATTAAATCAAAATTAGAATTCAGCTGTGTGAAATTACATTAAAAGTTGAGTGTCTGTATATGGTTATCCAAGTTAATTTAAATGTTTGTTCTGTGCAATGCATTGTTGCCGTGGATAAAGTCCCCCCAAACAGCCTCCACCTCCGTGTGTGTTATTGTCTCTCCCCTATGCCAAATGCATCTAATTTTACATCTATTAAACACATTTTATTACTATTGAACCACTCATTATTTATTACTTTGTCAATATATGGCAAATTAGAAGAAATAAAACCTATTTTCCAATCCAATATCCTGTTTTTGGTGTTTTTTCAGAGGGTTGGAACAAATTAATTTGTTTTCAATTCATTCCAATGGGAAACGTCCGCTTGAGTTACGAAATGCTTGTCAGACGATCACAGTCTTGGAACGGATTACGATCGGAAGTCGAGGTACCACTGTATTACACTTCTGAATGATTCCTTCATTCTATGACACTATTTTTGGCCCAAATTGAAGATGGTGCTTTTTGCATTGAAATAAGACTGAAAAAGTGTTGGTCGTCTTATATTTGGTGTCTAGACATTATAAATCACAACACAAATTGGCGCCAGATATATCTGAAGCGAATGCTGAAAACTTTTATGGAAAACGCAGTAATTGCAATTCTGTTAATTTATTAGTTAATTCACATTTCAAACTCCAGAGGCCATTTTTTTACAAATTTGATTGCACCTAATTTGTATATTGAAAGTTTTGATGAAAATTATGATGTGATAAACAGGTTTTGCATGATTTGAATGAGGCAACACGACTTGCTTTTTCTCTTAAATATATTGTTGTAAATCATTTGTTTCAGATGTATACTTTGAATTTGGTGTTCAAAAAGTTTTTTTTTTAAACTTGAGTCTTGAAAAAAAGAGGTTCGACTTAATCAGGATCGTCTATTTTGGGCCAATATCTAATTTTACACTGATTACGAGTTCGAACAGGTGAGTAAAAGCTAACAGAGCTTTTTACGGAATAAGTTTACAGATTCGTGTATTGTTTGAAGTTGATTATTTTATTAATTATACTGTAATTAACACACACACACATATATATATATATATATATATATATATATATATATATATATATATATATATATATATATATATTTTTTTTTTTTAAATAAGATTTGTGGCTTTTCATTTTTCATTTTATCTTTCATGGTTGAGTTATACCCTTGATGAAAATTACAGCACTCTCTTTTTTGTAATAGTAGTCACACAATTGATGGCTAAGCAAATATTTTTTCGCCCACCTACAGTCATCCCCACCTCCGTCGACCCCATTTCAGGAGTACTGTTGTCCCATTAACGATATAAAAGACACCTGTCCAAAACCTCACTCTGTCAGACTCCAAACTCCACTATGACCAAAACCAAAGAGCTGCCGAAAGGACACCAGAGACAAAATTATAGACCTGTACCAGGCTGGGAAGACTGAATCGCAATACGTAAAATGCTTGGTGTAGAGAAATCAACTGAGGAAGCAATTATTAGAAAATGGAAGACATACAGGACCACTGAAAATCTCCTTCGAACTGGGGCTCCATACAAGAACGGCGAGCAAAAATCTCAGAACCACACGAGGGAACCAACAGAGAGCTGGGACCACAGTAACAAAGGCTACTATCAGTAACACAATCCGCCGCCAGGGACTCAAATCCTGCACCGCCAGACAGGTCTCCATGCTGAAGCCAGTACACATCCAGGCCCATCTGCGGTTCAGTAGCGAGCATTTGGATGATCCAGAAGAGGAGTGGGAGAATGTGTTATGGTCAGATGAAACCAAAATAGAACTTTTTGGCAAAAACACAGGTTATTGTGTTTGGTATAGAAAGAATACTGAATTGCATCCGAAGAACACCATACCCACCGTGGATTATGGGGGTGGAAACATCATGCTTTTGGGCTGTTTTTTTTTTCAAAGGCATCAGGACGACTGATCTGTGTAAAGGAACGAATGAATGGGGCTAATTTATCGAGAGATTTTGAGTGAAAATCTCTTTCATCAGCAAGGACTTTGAAGATGAGACGTGGCTGGGTCTTTCAGAATGAAAATGATCCCAAACACACAGCCAGGGCAACAAAGGAGTGGCTTCGTAAGAAGCATTTCAATGTCCAGGAGTGGCCTAGCCAGTCCCCAGATCTCAACCCCATAGAAGATCTGTGGAGGGAATTGAAAGTCTGTGTTGCCCAACAACAGCCCCAAAACATCACTGCTCTGGAGGAGATCTGCCTGGGGGATGGGCCAAAATACCAGCAAGTGTGTGAAAAGCTTGTTAAGAGTTACATAAAAAGTTTGGCCTGCATTATTGCCAATAAAGGGTACATAAAGTATTGAGATTAATTTATGGTATTGACCAAATACTTTTCTACCATGATTTTCAAATAAATTCTTTAAAAATCTAACTGTGATTTTCTCTGGGTTTTTTTCCACATTCTGTCTCTCATGCTGAGGTTCACCCATTTTGACAACTACAGGCCTCTCTAATCTTTTCAAGTTGGAGAATTTGCACGATTGGTAGTTGACTAAACACTTATTTGCCCCACTGTATATGCTAACAGGCCAACAGGAGGAATGAAGGCCGACATTTTAAAAAAACGGATTACAAAATGCCTCTTTGTCCAAATCTACAAGTCGGTGACAGTGAATAAAACAGTGAAGAGTAAAAAATAAATAAGCAATATAGGCTATAGGAAGCAATATAGGCTATAGGGACTATATATTAAAATTTAAAATACTGGAGCATAACCCGACAAATGTTGTATTTTTTCCTTACGATATTTCTTATAAATAATTTCAGAGTAAAGCTCTTTTTTACCCAAGTCACCCAAGTCAGACATGATTTAATTACCGAATATATTGCTGAATGGCACCATCATGGTCTCCCTTAAGGTAAAGGTGATCACCATACTGCCTGAAGATCTCTGATAATCCATCACTATCTAGATGCTGGCTTTTAGCCAAGTTTATGGCCATCACAAACAAGTTCTTCTTAAACAGCATCTTTAACAGAATAGTTAAAAAATCAGCAGTGAGGCAAATAATAAATGATGATTCTGATACTTTTAAAATAAGCACTACATTGTCTAGGTATTGACGAGTTTTAGGTATCCATGACTTACTTCAAGCTTGGTCTGTGTGTCCTTCTCTTGGATAATATACATTTTTCCATCTCTAGTGAGAACAAAGAAAGAGCCCCATTCTGCTACCACATCAATGACATCTTGAAACAAAGCACTGTAGGCGATGAACTTATTGTCCAAGTCATAGATGGTCAGTAGCTGCTTATCTGATGGACAGCTTTCACTGCTGCCAAACCTTGTCCTGTTTAATCATTGACAAACTTATATAAGTTATTTTTTCATGGAAGTAATCAAGATGGTATATAACAAAACTATATTATAATACAAATGAATACATATAAAATAAAATAAAAAGGAACAAAATAGTTTTAAGCACAGCCATTTTAATTCATAGAAAACAATATTTTAAATCAGGGGTGGGAAAACTGTTCCTCGAGGGCCGCTGTACGTGCAGGTTTTTGTTCCAATCGCTTTAGCACAGATACTTTTTTAACCAGTGATATTTCTGCAGACAACCAGAAGAACCTGACTCCAGTCCGCTGATTGCACTTGTAGGACACCTGATTGGTGAAAAGGTGTCCTCTTTATGGGTTGTAGTGAAAACCCACACCCATCTTATCTTTGTACAATAGTTTGCCCACTCCTGTCTTAAATACAGTGGGGGAAATAAGTATTTAGTCACCCACCAATTGTGCAGGTTATCCTACTTGAAAAGTTTAGAGAGGCCTGTAATTGTCAACATGGGTAAACCTGAACCATGAGAGACAGAATGTGGAAAAAAAACTCAAAATCAAATTGTTCGGTTTTTAATGTATTTACTTGCTAATCATGGTGGAAAATAGTAAAAATAATAATAATAAAAAGAGTATCTAGTCAATTCCAAAAGTTCATCGCAACATTTTGTACTCTTTATTGGCAATAACGGAGGCCAAACATTTTCTGTAACTCAAGATTTTCACACACTGTTGCTGGTATTTTGGCCCCTCCCTCCATGCAGATCTCTGGAGCAGTGATGTTTTGGGGTTGTCGTTGGGCAACACAGACTTTCAACCCCCCCTTCACAGATTTTCTATGGGGTTGAGATCTGGAGGCTGGCAAGGCCACTCCAGGACCGTGAAATGCTTCTTATGAAGCCACTCCTTTGATGCACAAGCTGTGTGTTTGGGATCAATTTTATCCCGAAAGACCCAGCCACGTGTCATCTTCAATGTCCTTGCTGATGGAAGGAGATTTTTTTTCAAAATCTCTCGATACTTGGCCCCATTCATTAATTCATTATTTCATTTACACAGATCAGTCGTCCTGGTCCATTTGTAGAAAAAAAACAGCCCCAAAGCATGATGTATCCACCCCCATAATCCACGGTGGGTATGGTGTTCTTTGGATGCAATTCAATATTCTTTCTCCTCCAAATAAAAAACACCTGTGTTTCTACCAAAAAAATGTATTTTGATTTCAACTGACCATAACATTATCCCAGTCCTCTTCTGGATCATCCAAATGCTCTCTAGCGAACCGCAGACGGGACTGGGTGTGTACTGGCTTCAACAGGGAGACACTTCTGGCAGTGCAGGATTTGAGTCCCTGGTGTCGCATCGTGTTACTGATAGTATCTTTTGTTACTGTGATCCCAGCTCTCTGTAGGTCATTCACTAGGTTCTCCCCAATGTGGTTCTGGGATTTTTGCTTAGCGTTCTTGTTATCATTTTGACGCCACATGATGAATTCTTGCATGGAGCCCCAGATGGAGGGAGATTAGAAATGGTCTTGTATGTTTTCCATTTTCTAATAAGTGCTCCCCCAGCTGATTTCTTTACACTAAGCATTTTACCTAATGTAGATTCAGTCTTTCCAGCCTGGTGCAGGTCTACAATTTTGTCTCTGGTGTCTTTGACAGCTCTTTGGTCTTGGCCATAGTGGAGTTTGGAGTGTGAGATACTGAGGTTGTGGGCAGGTCTTATATACCAATAATGGGTTAAAAACAGATGCTATTAACACAGGTAACGATTGCAGACTTCGTTAGACATCATTAGAAGTTAGATTTAATTGACAGCCAGAAATCTTGCTTGTTTGTAGGTGACCAAATACTTATTTTCCACTCAAATTTTGAAATAAATTATTTAAAAATCAGACAATGTGATTTGGGTTGAGGTTTACCCATGTTGACTTTTACAGGCATTTATAATCTTTTCAAGTAGAACTTGCAAAATTAGTGGTTGACTAAATACTTATTTCCCCTACTGTATTTCTGACAAATTATCACAATGAAAAAAGGCCACTAAAAATATGTTAAAAAGAAACTTTTTAAGATTGTATATTATCATCTAAAGAGCATGAGGACAAAACAACCCTTTTCATGTTTTTTTTACAAATCACAGCAAATCTTAATTTACAGGATTTCTCTTTAATTCTTATATGTTATGATGGTTAATGTTCTCACTTTGGATTTTGAATAATTAAGAAAAGATAGCCTCGATGCCAGCGAGCCAAAATCTTGGTTCCATCAAAAGCAAAGCAGGGTCCTCGTTCATCAGGCTGGTACAGATACACACATTCATCACCAGCCACAACAAACTGAGAATCCTGTGAAGGATCTGTGAGAGATGAGCATTGAAGTGCACAGCCATGTGTATCCAGCTCTACCTTTGGATACTCTTTCAGAGAAAGAGAATAGCACTAAATAATGGAAAGAAAATAATTGGTATGGAAATCAATTGCACATTTATATTGATGTAAAACGTAGTTTAAATTGATAATAGCAACTAAACACAATTGTTTAGCTGCCAAACTTACATAAACTTTCTCAAGAGTAGCAACATACAAATGTGTGACTTTAGCAACTTGACGGAATGCGAGGCCCGTGACTGGGATGGTTCCCTCATGCAGAGTAAGAGTTTTACTGTGACGATCTCGAGTTATGTCACCTTTCGTCAAAACTACACTGCCATCTGTGAAACCTATAAGGAGAAACCATAAACATTAACCTGCATCAATCTAACACTGAGTAAACCCTGGGAGATATGACAGAAATTATATATATATATATATATATATATTTTTTTTTTAAAAACAGTCGATAGATAATTATCACGCTAACTATCACATCTACTGTCTTTCAAATTTGAAACTTCAAACTTCTCTGAATAAGTAAATTCATTATTATCCTTGTCATTCAATTATGACAGCAATACAGTGCTGTGAAAGAGTATTTGCCCCTTCCTGATTTCTGTGTTTTTTACATATTTATCGCACACAAGGCAGCCCGGTGGATTGAGTGGTTAGCTTGTCGGCTTTACAGCTATGGGTTCCAGGGTTCAAATCCAGGTCAGTTCACCTGAGTTTGCATGTTATCCCTGGACCTGCGTGAGTTTTCTCCGGGTACTCCGGTTAACTCCCACATTCCAAAAACATGCATGGTAGGCTGATAAGACACTCTAAATTCCCCCAAGGTAAGAGTGTGAGAGTTAATGGTTGTCCGTCTCCTTGTGCCCTGCGATCGGCTGGCCACCAATTCAGGGTGTCCCTCGCCTATTGCCCGAAGTCAGCTGGGATAGGCTCCAGCAGCCCCCACGACCCTAGTGAGGATGATGCGGGTTCATAAAACAAATGAATATTACACTAAGGTTTCCGATCATCAAACCAATTTTAGTATGACACAGAGATAACCCAAGGAAATAAAAAAATAGTTTCTAAATGATGATTTTATTTACCGAGGCAGAACAAAATACAAACTTGTCTGTCCTCTGTGAAAAAGTAATTGCCATCTGAACCTTATAACATGTCACCTTTGGCAGTGTTAAGTAAAATCAAACATTTATGACAATTTTTGCCATCTTTAACAAAGCTTTGGAGGAGGTTTGGCTCACTCTTCTGTGGAGAATTGTTTCGGTTCTGCAAAATTAGATTTTCTAGCATGAGCAGCCCGTTTCAGATAACACTACAGCATTTCAATGGAATTTATATACGGACTTTGACTTGGCCACTCCAAAACCTTAACTTTGTTTTATTTAGCTATTCAGAGGTAGACCTGCTTGTGTGCTTTGGATTGTTAAACTGAGAACATTCTCCTTCAAGATTTCCTGGTCGAAGAATTCATTCTTCCATCAATTACAGCAAGTCCTGGTCTTGAGGAGGCGAAGCAGCCCTAGAGCATCACACTGCCACCACCTTGCTTCACTGTCGGTATAGTGTTTTTTTGATGGAATGCTGTGCCATTTTTTGCCAAATGTAATGGGCCGTACACCTTCCAATAAGTTCAACTTTTGACTCATCAGTCCACAGAATGTTCTTCCAAAACTGTGGAGGTTCATCAAGATGTTTTGTGGCAAACATAAGACAAGCCTTTATGTACTTTTTGGACAGCAAAGGTTTTTGCCTTGGAACTCTGGCATAGATGCCAGCTTTGACCAGTGTTTTCTTATAGTAGTGAACATTGGCCTTAACTGAGGCCAGCGAGGCCTGCAGTTCTTTCAATGTTTTTATGAGTTATTTTGTGACCTCCAGGATGAGTCGTTGATGCACTCTTGAGAAGTTTGGCCGACCACTCCGGGGAAAGTTTGCCACTGTTCCCAGTTCTCTCCATTTGTAGTTAATGGCTTTGACAGTGGTTTATTGGAGCCCCAAAGCCTTGGAAATGGCTTTGTAACCTTTTCGACACTGATATATTTCCATCCTTTTTTTTCACATTTCTTACTGAATTTATTTGCATGATGCTCTGATCCTATAGCCTACGTCACTTTTTCTGAGACATTCTATTTGTTTTCTTGATTCAAGACGCGATGATAATCAGGTGTAGGAGCGGCCTCTGAAATTCAACACAGCTTTCCTTCAATTGTGATTAGTTAGTTATTTTGTGATTTGACAAAGGCGGGCAATTTTTTTTTTCACAGGCGGGCAGCCTTGGTAAATAAAATCATTTAAAAACTGCATTTTCTGTTTCCTTGCGTTGTGTTAAAAAAAATGATTTAATGGTCTGAAACCTGTGTGTGGAATAAATATGCAAAAACACAGAAATCAGGAAAAGGGCAAACATTTTTTCATGGCACTGTACGTTACCTTACTTTAAAAAAATAATATAAAATATGATGATTTTAAAAATGGTTTATGTTGTTCTGTTGTGCAATAAAGATAAGACAACTTTTGCCAAATGAGAAGTGGGTTAAAATGGGTTAGAGAAATTTTCAATAAGGCTGCTGTTTGAGCGAAAAGAAATCCAATTGTGTCCTTACTGTGTGTGGTTTGCATGTTCTCTCCGTGTACTACGTTTTTTGCCCACATTCCCAAAAAATGCAGAGTAGTAATGTTTAGTGCTGCACAGGTTCAGTCAATACAGTTTCATCTCAGTTTTCTTCAGGTGTGTTCATAAGTACAGATAAAGTAAACGACAGGGAGACTTGGATTTTTTAATGGGTAGGATATGTGTAGTTCTGCATCTCATAATTGCTGATTTTGTCTGTTATAACCCTTTTAATTTCTTGCTCTGTGTGTGCTGGTCTATTGCTAAACCTGATGCTAAATTTAGCTTTTCCTCTCCATCTTTGCCTACTGAACGTTCACATCAAATCAGCGCACCCATTCTTTGTGGTGTCTGAGTGGTGGAACTGCAGTTTATATTTATGGATGGTATTCATCAAAAGTTTTTATTATTATTGTTGGCAAAATTATTTGACAATAAGTACGGCTTTTGTTTTATTGCCCAAGTCTACACTGAGTGATACAGTGAAAACAAAAACGTTATTTTTGGCTGCATACCAATGGCCATAAAGTTGAGGTTCTCATGTACACTGAGGCAAGAAACCTCTGTTGGTTTGTTGCCTGGGATTGCAGGGAAAATTCTTGTGCAAAGCGGACTTCCACTGTCTTTTTTGTCCAAGTTCCAGACTTTCACCTGAGAAGCAATTTGATTTTCGAGGTTGACCATCCATTATAATTAGCATAAAATAATTGATTTGAAAACAGTACTTACTAGAGGGTTTATTCCATGTTCGTCTTGTCCCACTGTTACAAGAATGCTGTGTTGTTTCAGTTGAAAAATATGCGTAACTCGTAATTTATAAGCCTGGAAGGTTGTTAGCTGCAAAAGTCGCATCAAAAGCCAGATGTTGCCACTCATATGTAATATAACTAAGGAAAATATACACAACTTCATTCAATTATGTTGGTAATGTCATGCCAATTGACAGACAATACAAAGAGCAGACACACCGAGGTATCAATATTCACACAAAAAAAAGAACATTGAAACTGCACAAAAAGACAGAATTTGGGGATTGCCATATTGGCAAGTGATAGCCCAATTGTGTCGAAATTTTAAATAAAAATACTGCAAATAGAAAGTTTTGCACTCAATTTGTGACACGCATGTTCAGTAATACCTTGACAAACGAGTTTAATGATTTCTGGGACCAAGTTCCTATGTAAATTTTTCCCAGAGAATTAAACTACAGAGGTACCTCAAGATACAAGCTTAATTCGTTGCGGGACTGAGCTCGTGTGTCGATTTACTCGTAACTCAAATGAATGTTTCCCATTGGAATGAACTAAAAAAAAAATCGTACCAACCATCTGAAAAAAACACCAAAAACAGGATATGGACATGCATGACAACGCGTTCGTAAGATAACAAACAAATTGAAATGAACTTGGATTACGATGCAAACACACAAAAAAAAGTTTAATCTAACCTTACACAAAATTCTAATTTTGTTTTCAATTTCAATAACAAAAACCTTATTTTTAGCTGCATACCAATGACCGCAAAGGGCCACAGTGGGTGCAGGTTTTCATTCCAGCCCACAAAGAGGACAGGATACCTTTTCACCAATCTGGTGTTTTACAAGCGCAATCAGTGGATTGCAGTCAGGTGCTTCTTGTTGTCTTCAGAAATCTCATTGGTTAAAGTATCTGTGCTGGATCGATTGGAACAAAAATCTGCACCCACAGCAGCCCTCGAATACCGGTTTGCCGATTCCTGCTTTATAGCATCCTTCTGCTTAAGCATGGTACATATTGTCGAAGTACTCCTCTCGTATTGGCGAGCCAACTCAGTCACGCATACACCATGTTTTTCGATTATCTCGTGCATAATATCGATTGCCATCGTACACTTTTTCTTACTACCCTTCAATGCACCTGCTTTCTTAGAACCTATTGTTTTCCCCTAATTCTGGAGTGATTAACGCAAAAAAAAATGTAATTTGTATGCCCAGTGCTCATAGATATCTTGACACGAGGAAGATGAATCGAGAAAGTGTTGGGTTTATTCTGTATTACTATAATACATATATGTGTAGTAAATCATTTCTTTGCTAAATCATTCTTCCTATTGTTCGAAAAGTGCTCGGGGTCATAAACAGTCGTCTGGTCCTCTCACGAGGACCGCTTATCCAAGGATTGTTTATCCGACATCTTACCCAGTCTGGGCTCCGAGGACTGTTATTCTGGGTTTTCAGATACGGATATCTGCCACTTCCATAACACTCGCATAGTGTGCATACCTGGTGACGCACTTCGGGCTTCTTTATGTAATTGTTATATGATTGTTATGTCAAATGAAGGCGTGATTGTTTTAATCCAATTGAAGGTTTGTTTTAGTTTCCTGTTTTGTTATTGTTAAAATACCTTGATCGTTATTTTAGTTACAGATACAAGGGGGAAGTCTTGTTGCTTTGATGTATCTTCCCTTAAGGTCCTTATCCATGACGCAATCTATTTAATTAAATGGCAATAATTAAATAAGATATCTGCCTGCAGTGATTGATAATTACATCGGAAGGGTAATTATTTATGAACCTATCAGAAAGACAGTTAACATAAGCAGCGTCTCATGTACTCTGCCAACTGGTATGCTCGTATCTCAAATTTGTCTCGTATCTCAAGGCAAATATTTGAACCGCCCACACCTCCCACAATTTGCTCGGAATTTTCTTCGGATTTCAAAGTTCTCGTATGTTGAGGTACTCGTATGTCAAGGAATTACTGTAATAACTTTAGATCATCTTTAGACCATCTAGTCCTTGAAAGCCCCTAACTGGTGTTTTCCATATTGCCCTCCTCTAACTCATCTGAATCAAATGGTCAACTCATCAGCAAGCTGTCCAAAAACTTGAAACCGATCCAATTATTTAATTCAGCTGTGTTGGTGGAGGGAGATAGGTACAACAGACTGGATAGCGGCTCTCTGCGACCGGAGTTGGCCAGCCCCTGCTTTAGATATAGCACTGCAGATATACATAACATTGACATATATACATAACATTGACATTGCTGTGCGGCCAAGCATATGAGTGGTTAGTCGATCTGCCTTACAAATCCAGGTCGGTCCTCCGGGGTGGAGTTTGCATGTTCCCCACGGGCCTGCGTGGGTTTTCTCCAGGTACTCTGGTTTTCCCTCCACTTTCCAAAAGCATGCATGGTAGGTGAGTTGGAGACTCTGAATTGTCCCGAGGTATGAGTGCAAGCGTGAATGGCTGTCCGCCTCCTGGTGCCCTGCGATCGGCTGGCCACCGTCCCCCGCCTCCGTCCCGAATATAGCTAGATTATGCCCCGGCACGCCCCGCGACCATTGAGCAGTTCAGAAAATGAATGGATGGACGTTATTGAACTATGTAAGCAAGGTAAATGAGATCATTGGACCCTGTCAACTTGCTTTGATATAACGTTACTAAAGAACCGTGTGATGTGGTCGGCAATACTCGGTTTTTGATACTGTTTTACGGTTAAACTGCCCAACGTAACATTAGCGGCTATGGCTAACCATTGAAGGATATCTCCCAGAACAATGTAACCTCGTCCGGAGTCGCAAGCCGATATCCCATTTGGAAGATGAAATGTTTTTCCGTGATCAGTAGGATCCTTTACAGTCTCTTTATCAAAAAATAAAAATTTTCTCCATTGCAGGAATGCCGCCATCGTTTGACATGAAAGACACCAAGTTTCAGTATATCACGTGACTTTCAGTATACCACGTGACAGCTCATACACGGACAGTAAACCGGAAACAATAGACATCATTTATTAAAAGCGAGATACAGAAACTCGGATATGGCGCCGTAGGCCATTAGGGGCCATCTTAAACCCAGACAAGAGGACAGAGGGTAAAGACACGCACACACGGACACAGACACACACAAAAACGCATTCTTTGGGCTTGTCCCGGTTGACTTCAGGCCAAAGGCGGGTGACACCCTCAATCAGTGGCAGGGTCGCAAGGCACGAGGAGACATACAACCATTCACTCTTGCACTTGTACTTACGGGCAATTTAGTGTCCAATCATCTTACCATGCATGTCTTCTAATGTGGGGGGAAATTGGAGTACCCAGAGAAAACTCCCGCAGGTGCGGGGAGAAGATGCAAACTCCACACAGACTTACTAAGATTTGAACCCAGGAACCAAGAGCTGTAAGGCCAACGTGCTAACCACTCAAGATGCCGGGCCGCATGGTGTGCCTTTCGTATGCAAAAATATTGTATGTTATCTTTCCAACGAGGATTCCCTGTAAGTACTTTTCATGACTTTCTTAAAACGTGTAAGCCTTACACGTTTTACACTGTAAGGCAGTGGTCTTAAACCGGTCCTCAAAGGGCCGCAGTGGGTGCAGGTTTTCATTCCAACTCAACAAGGATACCTTTTGCAAGTGCAATCAGTTAATTAGATTCAGGTGCTACTTATTTTAAAGACACCTGATTGGTTAAAATGTCGGCACTGGATCGGTTGGAACAAAAACCAGGACCCACTGCGGCCCTATGTAGAACCGGTTTGAGACCACTGCTGTAAGGCATTCATCACTGAACGGGCTATAGCAGGACTCTTGAACACTTTGATAACAGCACGCTTCTTTTTCTCATTCGAACCATACATTTCTAAGGTGAAAATGATGAAAAGAAAAAATAGTAAAGCTGTACTAAGCACACAGAAAACAATTCAAGAATGAGTTAGAACTCCTAGACAAATGAGGGTCGAAGGCATATGAACAAGGAACTCAGTGCTGGAGCGGCTCAGCCATGCTACCGGAAAAAAGGGCCTGGAAATTGTCGGTGGTTATTGCATCTTCAGTGGATATGGATTCAGTCTTTGATGTGTTTCAGTACCAGTTTTTCAAAGCACTTAGTGATGATTGGTGTGAGAGCTACTGGGCGGTAGTCCACACCAGTATCACACCAGCCATAAGCAGGTGCATGTCTACTACACATAAACTATTTAGTAATAATAAAATGTAATGATTAATATCTATGAATGGGCGGCCCGGCGGATTAGTGTTCCGCGCGTCGGCCTCACAGCTCTGGGGTCCTGGGTTCAAATCCAGGTCGGTCCACCTGTGTTGAATTTGGATATTCTCCTTGGGCCTGCGTGGGTTTTCTCTGGGTACTGTTTTCCTCCCACATCCCAAAAATATGCATTGTAGGCTGATTGGACATTCTGAAATTGCCCCAAGGAATGAATCTGAGTGTGCATGGCTGTCTGTCTCCTTGTGCACTTTTGGGTCGCAGGGATAGGCAAATTGGTGTTTAGTTGGTCTTTCATGAGTACTCTCAGAAAATATAGCCTCTGCTGCGCCATCTTGACGAGTCAGTAGTGTTTGCTGTCCAAGTGAGATCAGCAGAGGAAGGGAATAGAAGGGTCCTACCATTTGTAAAAGGGAGAGAACTCTATCTTCCTTCTCGGGTTACAGTAATTTCAGATGTGGAAGGTTTTGATTGCCCAAATACAGACGGGTGACTTCGATGCTTTTATCACAGAATATTCCTGGCACAGGTGAGCTACAGGCAGAAGCTGTCGTCCACAAATGCGTGCAGACAGACAAGTTATAATCATCTGTATTCTCTCAAGAGGGTGGTACTGAGATCGTCTAGGTTGGAATTTTCCACTAAAACAGTACGCTATTGTTAGGAAGCAGGAGAAATACTGACTACAATATTTCAATTTCTTCAAGGGTGTATCTAGTTAGAGATTGGATTGGATTGGATAACTTTATTCATCCCATATTCGGGAAATTACATTGTGGCAGTAGCAAGAGGGTGATTAGACAGAATAAACAGCAAAGCAAAAGCACAAAGCAAATCAAAGTAAATGGAATCATCAAATCATTAAAACATGAAAGCAGCAAAACCACAAAAAACAAGAGTGGACGGAGTTTCCGCACCCACCGGCTGCCGCTTAAACAGCGCCATTTTGGTTGCGGTAGCTGAATCGGACTCAAAAAGACCTTGTAAAGTTGACAAAAACTGGAACCACACACAGGAAGTCTTCCACGAGATGGGGAACTTCTGCAGACTGTGACCAAGGTGGAGAATATGCAGTCGCTCTTGCAAGCTTATCCGCAGTTACTCAGTAGTCTGAAGCTGCAGAAAACAGCAGCAGGGTAGAAAACCTCGACTCCGTTGCTGGTAGGGGCCGACAGCTCTTCCATCCCATCCCACGATGGAATGGTTGGTCAGAAGCGTGAAACTACTACGATATTGTTATCTTCTCTCAAGGATGTACTAGCTTTCAGAACAGGGCTCTATTTAGGAAATTAGGGAGTTCATGTTATCTTCTCCAAAGGATATACTGGCCTGTAGAACAGGGCTATATTTAGGAAATTGGGGATTTCATGTAGTCATGACAGTCTATGGGCAAAATACATCTTTTAAGGAGACTTCACATTATTCTCAGGCATTTCAGTGATAAAACAGTTTTAAGAGGGAGGGAGAGAGGGAGGGAGAGAGGGAGGGAGAGAGGGAGGGAGGGAGAGAGGGAGGGAGAGAGGGAGAGAGGGAGGGAGGGAGAGAGGGAGGGAGAGAGAGAGGGAGAGAGAGAGGGAGAGAGAGAGGGGGAGAGAGAGGGAGAGAGAGAGTGGTTACCATTTGCTTGGTTTCGATTGCCAATGAATGTGTGGCCATCTTTCGAATGTCACCCTCTTCTTTTTTATGTATCGCATGGTAGATTCATTGATAATAATCGACGATTCAATCATAACAGCCCAGAAGAGGAGGCGGTACCCTGACTTCTGCCACCTTTCGCCGCCATTTTGGCCGCAATTTTCACCTGTCTTACAGTTGCAAACTTTTATAAAAATAATTAATAGCAGTAAAAAAAACGCGAAGTAGTGCATTCGTGATAAGTCAAATCGCGATTAACGAGGGATTACTGCACTTCAAAACAAAGTCAAATTAACACCCACTTTTGTCTGCCAGAAATAAGATATACAGGAGTCAGGTGTTTCAGATCGTGACTTCATTGAATGAAATGGAAGCACGACAGCGCATAGCATTATGGGTAGAACTGAGAACGTGCTACAATGATGAACCACTAGATGTCACTCACTGCTCAAAATTCAGTACTATAATCTGTAATATCAGGTGCTGAAACATGTGCCTTCTCTCATTGAAGCTGTTATGAATTATTTGCAATAAAAATTAACTCGTTAATTTCCACGGCAATGCACTCGTAACAGAAGAAACTAATTTAAATTAACTTGGATTAATATATACAGACACAGTCAAACATAAGTTTATTGTAGCTTTACACAAAACTGAATTCTAATTTTGTTTTAATTTTATTTACCTTTGTACTCCAGGTTGACTCCACCCAGACTTTCAGCAGGAGTTTTTAAAAGGAATGCTTTAAGAGTTGTTTGTTTTTGTCTTCCCTTCAAAATATTTCGAAAATGACGCGCACAAATGTACTCACAATACGATAACGCCGACCATTTGCCAGCTTGTCAGGGTGCTTCTTTTCTACAAAATCAAAAAGTCTTGCCACTTCACTCGCATGTCTATGATATCCTTTATAGCCAGGCGCCCCCCTCGTCCACCTCCTCCTCGCTACTGAGTTCCCGCAACACCTCCAGATGTTCACTCTCCTGGAGCTCAATTAAATCCTGTGTCATCAGTTCTTCGTGTTGCTCGTCGATTAGGTCATTTGCATCTGTCTCGTTTAACCTCCAGCCCCAAGGAATTTCCAAGTGAATCAATATCATTCATGATACGAGCAAGCTCTGTGACACGGGAAAATGCAAGCTCCGCCCAGTGCTCATAGATATCGGTTATACACGAAAGAGATGTGGCAAACAAGACAGTGCGCTAAATGATAAACAGCCTCTCATGTCTTGGCCACCTGGCTTTCTTGTATCTCGAAATTTTGCTCATATCTAGAGATATTTATTTGCTCTAATATTTACTCATATCCTGAAATGCTCGTATGTCGGGGTGCTTGTATGTTGAGGTATCACTGTATTCGGTTTCAAACCAGCCATGTTTCTTGTAATTGAAGCCCACACTTTTTTATATAATTAACACCCACATTGAAGGAGGCAATGAAGGCTTTAAGAAATGGAGTCTGAATGGGAATCTCGCCTTTTCTCAAGCCAATAAAGAGAACTGTTCATGGAAGCTTCAATAATGTCTTGCCTATATTTTTGTTTACACTTGTTTCACCAGATCTTTCAGAGCAAAGAAAAGAACATCTCACAAAGCCTTGCTGTGTGTTTCAACATACCCAGTTAATCTAAGTTTTTTTTTTTTTTGCTGTCCCCGTTTATCTACAAATCCTTAAAAAGAGAAAACGAGCATGTGTTGTGGGTATGAGGGCAAGAGCCAACACTGACACCCCCAACCTCCCATCATGATGATCACTAGTCTTTTACACAATCAAATTTTCAAGAAATCCAATTCCAGACTTTTTTTCAAGATGTCGCATTCCTTGCGTAAGAATGTGCTGGAAATCGAAGACTCTTGTAAAAAGCCACGACGTAAGAATTAATGTGCGACGAGTACACGTCACATTCGGTCAGTCGTCGTTTGCATGTCACAAGATTACTCATTGGCTCTGCGTTGTGTACGCGTAGAAAACGTATCTTGTGATTGGGTGACTTGGCTGCATTAAACAACGGTCAGCTCAAGCATAATTTTCTTTCCTGCTAAACCACCAAGGGCATTTTTTTCTGCACTGCATCAGCCATCTACGATTTGAAAATTATAACAAGACTTACTGATTTGGTTAGTTCTCGATTCGTTTGTCGTGTATTTTCGCCACTGTTTGTCTGAACTATTGAAAAAAGGCAGCCTGCCCAATAAAGCGTTAAATATATTTAATTGTGCTTTAATGGTTCCTACAAAGTAACATCATCCCGATTTGTGTGTATTTAGGTTTCTCTGAGTGTTTATAAATAATCCAATCCGATTTGGTGTTTGCAAATGAAGCGATGTTAATGTACGGATGGTGGTGCATCCCAAATATTCTGGAACGTTCTCGAATCTGTTATCCAGAGCCAACCGTCTACTTGAATTCGGCTGTTGTGTCAAAAGGAAGTGTGTGATCTTAATACCTTGCCCAGTTTAATTTAAAGAACTGTTAAAAAATCGATCTGGTCGTGTGTGTGTTTTGTTTTAAATATAAATGTTTCTTTCACGAGCCAATAATCGAGTAGTCTAATGAGAACATTATTTGTACGGTATCATAGAACCAGTCACCATTTGGTGTCATACGATTCATTGTGTATGTAACAAAACTAGAAATCACTTATTTTTCCTAACGATGAGTAAAAAGCAGAGAATATTGGTGACCTAAAGTTAAACTGATAAAGTGGAAAATAGCCTCCTTTTTTAAATTAAACAGTTTGTGTTGATTCATTCAGAAAATGAAGGAATGAAAAAGTTGCATTTTTCTCCTCCGCAGGAAAAGCAAGTATGTCTAAAGGACCAGCAGTTGGTATTGATCTGGGGACCACCTATTCCTGTGTTGGTGTCTTCCAGCATGGAAAAGTTGAAATTATTGCCAATGACCAAGGCAATAGGACAACACCTAGCTATGTGGCTTTTACAGATAGTGAAAGGCTGATAGGTGATGCAGCCAAGAACCAGGTTGCGATGAACCCTACTAATACTGTTTTTGGTAAGTAAGGTATACCTTTTAATTGTGGCAATTTACTGTTGGCCATTAAGTGCATTGCTTGTTTGGTATTAATGAGATCAACTGAAGAAGCTGCCCCAAGACCATACAGCTCCAAAATGTATTTCAGTTTAACAGCAATATTTTCTTACAATTAAATTTACTTGTCCATATTGGCTGCTAGTAAAGGATATGCAGTCATGAATCAGCCTGGTGGCTTCTTTGATGAGAAGGATTGTTTGAAGAATGAAAAATAATTTAAAGAAAATAAGGAACTCCTAACCAGTCCAGCTATTCTTTTGAGTAGGGCATGCTGTTAAAAGATTAGTTTTCTTCTGACTAATCCCTCGACTATATTTACGATAAGCAGAGCTGCCAACTTCCCCAGAATATCCGGGGTTTACCTTGAAATACAATGCAAACTCCCTAAACCTGGGAAATCCCAAGACATTGTCAGTTTAAAAAAAAATTAAGCAACCGTTTCGGAAAAGGGCCACATTTCCGATTAAAATGCCTCGAAATTGACCTCTGTCACCAATACAGGATATTGCATTGGAAAAAATGTTTTAATTATTCCATTCGTCATCTATTAACAAAGTAACACAACTAGTGCTAAAAATAGTAATAATGTGTTTAATAGTTATTTATCCTAACAAATCAAATGCACATTATACTCGAATAAATCATCATCAACCGTCGACAGTATGTTTCGCTTCCCGACACTTTTATTTTTTAACTCATCCATTATCTGAATTATGATTTAAATTTTCAAAATTGCCTGCATTGTATGAAATTGTCTGTAAATGTTCTGACTTTAGTAGGTACATACTTTTGGTGAGATTAACTGGGCTGTACTATTAAATGGTCTTAATTTTTTTTTTTATAAAGCTTTAAATTTCACTTGTTACATTATAAGAATCCTGTAGAAAAAAAGCATTAACTTACATTTAAGTCGACAAAAACAATATTGAACTATTATGGTTAAAAATATTTGGAAATGCGATTGAGCACTGCAATGGTCACATTTGCTCTCTACTTATTGTGCATTTCTTTTTCTCCCTATAATCTACTCTTGTGGCTCAAGTGATTCTAATTTCTCCACTGTGGGACAGATTCTCCAACATGAATACTGATAAACATTCTTGTCTTGACAGATGCCAAGCGATTAATTGGCCGGAGGTTTGATGATTCAGTTGTTCAGTCTGATATGAAACACTGGCCATTTATTGTAGTTGATGACAACACTCGCCCAAAGGTTCAGGTTGAATACAAGGGTGAGACAAAGTCCTTCTATCCTGAGGAGATCTCCTCAATGGTTCTGACAAAGATGAAGGAGATTGCTGAAGCTTATCTTGGAAAAGTAAGTTTTAAATAATGAGTTTTTACAAGAATAATTTTTGAAATTTCTTTAATTTTTGTTGTTTACAGACTGTCAACAATGCTGTAGTTACGGTGCCCGCATACTTTAATGATTCCCAGCGCCAAGCCACAAAGGATGCTGGCACAATTTCTGGTCTTAATGTTTTGCGCATTATCAACGAGCCAACAGCAGCTGCTATAGCCTATGGATTAGACAAAAAAGTGAGATCATCAAGAATTATTATTTTTTTATAGACCTGTGACGTCTTAGCGTTATTATAAATAACCATCTTAATTGCAAAAATATTTTAGGTTGGTGCAGAGAGGAATGTACTCATATTTGATCTGGGTGGAGGTACCTTTGATGTGTCAATTTTGACCATTGAAGATGGAATCTTTGAGGTCAAGTCCACTGCTGGAGATACTCATCTTGGTGGAGAAGATTTTGACAACCGTATGGTCAACCACTTTATTGCTGAGTTCAAGCGCAAGTACAAGAAGGACATTAGCGACAATAAAAGAGCTGTTCGGCGTCTTCGCACAGCATGTGAGAGAGCAAAGCGCACATTGTCTTCCAGCACTCAGGCAAGCATTGAAATTGACTCCCTGTATGAGGGAGTCGATTTCTACACCTCCATCACCAGAGCCCGCTTTGAGGAACTCAATGCTGACCTCTTCCGTGGCACCTTGGACCCAGTAGAGAAATCACTCCGTGATGCCAAAATGGACAAAGGGCTCATTCATGACATTGTCTTGGTTGGGGGCTCGACTCGCATCCCCAAGATTCAAAAACTGCTGCAGGACTTCTTCAACGGCAAAGAGCTGAACAAGAGCATCAATCCAGATGAAGCAGTTGCCTATGGTGCTGGTAAGTGTCTTCACATAGATAAAGGTCAAAACAAAACTGGACAGTTTCAATCAATAAATGAACTTATACCCTTTTCAAGTCAAGTGGCAGTCAGCTTTTAATGATCCAAAACAAGACTTTCATTTAGATTTTTTTATTTTTTATACAAGAACCCAAAACGTGCAATTACGATAGATCGATCCATAACCCTGGAAATTAATATTCATATAAGGGATGTTAAGGTCGTGTCGGCCAACAGTTATTTGTGGGTAATAATGTTCCTGCTTTTTTTATCTTATTTTTTTGTCCACAGCTGTCCAGGCTGCCATTCTGTCAGGTGACAAGTCAGAAAATGTGCAGGACCTGCTTCTTCTTGATGTTACTCCTTTATCACTGGGTATTGAAACAGCAGGAGGTGTCATGACTGTCTTGATTAAGCGTAACACCACCATTCCTACAAAGCAGACTCAGACGTTTACCACCTACTCTGATAACCAACCAGGAGTGCTTATTCAGGTAAGTAACTTTTTGATGGTGTTCTGATATGCTTTTATACCTGCCGATTCTAATAGCCTGTCCATGTGGTGTCTTCACTGGTATCGCGTCACTTGACTAAAATGTACAACTTTTCTATCCACATATGATATGAATGACTAGTTGTGGAAAAAAACATGCCAAGTCAATGTAAACATTAAAAAAAATCACTAAGCCTATCATGTAGATGTAAAAATACCCAAACAAATGTATAATGTGCATTATATTTAGTTATCCTGGTCTTAAAATATGTACATGGTATTTAGTTATTTTCTGCTGCCTTCTTTTGAGTGTGTTAATACTTGAATTTCCCTCATGGTGAATAAATAAAGGACTATTTTATGAATTTAAAACACATTGCCCCATCACCAGGTATACGAAGGTGAGCGGGCAATGACCAAGGACAACAACTTGCTTGGCAAGTTTGAGCTGACAGGGATTCCTCCAGCCCCCCGTGGAGTTCCTCAGATTGAAGTTACATTTGACATTGATGCAAACGGCATCATGAATGTCTCAGCAGTTGACAAGAGCACTGGAAAGGAGAATAAAATCACAATCACCAATGACAAGGGTACATTATGAATTTTATATATAGCTTGAGGTGAAAAGGCAAAACCAAACATTTGAATTCTTTGTTTTAAAAATGGTTATATGATTACAGGACGCCTCAGTAAGGATGATATTGAACGAATGGTCCGGGAAGCTGAGAAGTACAAAGAAGAGGATGATGTGCAACGGGACAAGGTGTCTTCTAAGAATGGATTGGAATCTTATGCTTTCAACATGAAATCAACAGTAGAAGATGAAAAGCTTTCTGGCAAAATCAGTGATGAAGACAAGAAAAATATATTGGACAAATGCAATGAGGTCATCAGCTGGCTTGACAAGAACCAGGTATGTGCTAACTCATTGTATTTTCACACCTTTACGACGCCCCACCTGAAAGGATGCCGTGTCCGTTGCCAGGTGTGTTTTCTGTATCTTGTCAATACAAAAGGCGCTTCGTTTAAGCATGCATGGTAACATGTTTTAAACCAAGGCAACATGAGCAAAACAGTATGATTTTGTTTTATTAATGTAATGTGTATTCGGGAAAATGAATCAAAGTATTCAAACATCTACAAATCTGTCAAAGTAATTCTCATCTTCTGTATCCGACATAAAAAGCTCAGCCAAGTAGGCGAGTTCCCTAACAATGCTGGGTTCCAGCTCACTGTCGGGGTCAGAGCTGTTGCTGTGGGGTTTCGTAATAGTGATTCCAGCTTTAACGAAAGCTCAAACTAGTGCTTTGGCCCAGGCATCAACAGTCAATTCTGAATCGTGGCGTAACTCGTCTTTCAATGGAGGGTTAAAAGCGCTATGGACACACGACAAGTGCCTTACCATTCGTCTCGGATGTTTTGAATGGTTTACCGTAATGCTTGGAATGCACGGGGAAGCTATTTTTAGGTTGAACGTATGCAGGGTTGATGGCAATAAGTAGCCTGTCCGCAAGAAGTTACACTAGTAAGTCAAGCAGTCAGGGTCGTACAAAATTTAGAATTTAGCCCATAAACAAGGCGCATTGACTCATGGGACTTCCTTTTAATTTTTGAGAAAATGTTAAACTTAAGTGTGCCTAGTAGGTGAGAAAATATGGTAATTAATTCCTAGTAACAAGTTCACTCATTAATTTTGTTGATGTATTTTCTCAGACCGCTGAGAAAGACGAATATGAACACCAGCAGAAGGAATTGGAAAAGGTGTGTAACCCAATCATCACAAAGCTGTACCAAAGTGCTGGAGGTATGCCTGGTGGTATGCCAGAAGGTATGCCTGGTGGATTTCCTGGTGCTGGTGGAGCTGCTCCTGGTGGGGGATCATCTGGCCCTACCATTGAGGAAGTTGACTAAGAATTGCATGACAAGTTACGACACATTCCTGCATTGAAGAACAGCCCTCTTGTAGCACTGACTCATGCTTAAGAGTGTAGTTACATTGTGTATAAAATAGGGGTCACTGTTTTGCTTATTAACTTGATTGAGTGTGGTGCATATTTCTGCTAAAAGATTGTGTATTCCAAATGTCTGAATGTTGTCTTTTGCTTGACAATAAAAACATGCAACACTTTTGGGGTTTAAAACCTGTCTTTTGTCTAAGGCCGGTGGTTTTCCAGAGTTGTTTACACAGTATGGGTGTAACATAATGATTAAAATAATCAAGATGACGGCCAATAGAAAATTGTATGTTCAGTCTACGTCAGTGCTGTCGGACTGATTCAGCAGAGGGCTGACTGCAGTGGGTCCTGGTTAATGGTTAAATCAATGTCTTAAAATAGGTAGCCCCTGACTCAAAGCAACTGATTACACTTGCGAAAGGTATCCTCTAGTTCAGTTAGAATGAAAACCTGCCGCCCTTTGAGGACTGATTTGACACCCCTGATCTACAATTTAATTAGAAGCCAACTGAATCATGTCTGCCTGTAGTGTTTTTCTTAATTATTGATCAACGCAAAATTTTGGTCCTTCGGGCCTTGGAGGTCAATAGCCGAAGCGGGAACCCAGGTGCTACTGTTTGACCTCTGGGAAAGGGTGCACACGGTGTATTCAACACCCTTTGCGGGTTGGACTTCCTTGACGGGAGCGCCTGGATTCTTGACGGTCGAAGACTAATCCTGTTGGAGGGAGACATCTGGGGTCATCTCTGGTGAGTCCACATAAATGTCTGCATGTTGTGACGGAGGCTCCAAATTCACGAAAAGTGGCACTTCATGTGATGGTCCATTTTGAGAAATGAAACTCGTGTCCTGGAGACGGCAAATTTTGGAAAACCCTGTTGATACTAGTCTCTGGCAGGTACATTAGGGGCAGTTTGTTGGAAAGTGTCCTGTGCTGTGGGTAGGCACAAATAGGACAGCAACGTTAAACGGTGTAAAGGTGAGTTCAGGAGTA
>NC_135527.1:15000-97500 GCF_051989575.1 Stigmatopora nigra
TTACCATCCTCCGCTTTGGGAGATCAACACTCAGCAGGCTTATTCTATGGGAGGGAGACCCGGAGCTCTGTATGAATCAATTTGAATGAATAAACCATCTGTGGATAAACCCGCTCAACCCTGGTTTGTCTCCTCCGATGCTGAACACGCTCCATTGTTAGACTGGAGACTACAGAGTTAAGGAATTGGAGTCAGGTGAAATAGTTTAGTCTAACACTACCCAGATCAGGTGGCGCGCGGTGGGGGGGGTGGCTACCCAGATTGGGTGGCGCACAGTGGGGGGGTGGCTACCCAGATTGGGTGGCGCACAGTGGGGGGTGGCTACCCAGATTGGGTGGCGCGCGGTGGGGGGAGTGGCTAACCAGATTGGGTGGCGCGCGGTGGGGGGTGGCTACCCACATTGGGTGGCGCGCGGTGGGGGGTGGGCTACCCGGGTTGGGTGGCGCCCGGTGGGGGGTGGGGCTACCCGGGTTGGGTGGTGCACGGTGGGGGGTGGTGTACAGTGGGGGGTGGGGCTACCCAGGTTGGGTGGTGCACGGTGGGGGTTGGTGCACGGTGGGGTTGGTGCATGGTGGGGGTTGGTGCACAGTGGGGGTGGGGCTACCCAGGTTGGGTCCCGCGCGGTGGGGGGGCTACCCAGTTGGGTCACGCGCGGTGGGGGGGCTACCCAGGTTGGGTCACGCGCGGTGGGGGGCTACCCAGGTTGGGTCACGCGCGGTGGGGGGGCTACCCAGGTTGGGTCACGCGCGGTGGGGGGGCTACCCAGATTGGGTCACGCGCGGTGGGGGGTGGCTACCCAGATCGGGTGGCGCGCGGTGGAGGGGTGGCTACCCAGATTGGGTGGCGCGCGGTGGGGGGGAGTGGCTACCCAGATTGGGTAGCGCGCGGTGGGGGGGAGTGGCTACCCAGATTGGGTGGCACGCAGTGGGGGGGTAGCTACCCACATTGGGTGGCGCGCGGTGGGGGGTGGGGCTACCCAGGTTGGGTGGCGCGCAGTGGGGAGTGGGGCTGCCAGGTTTGGGTGGCGCCCGGTGGGGGGGGCTACCTAGGTTGGGTGTCGCGCGGTGGGGGGGGGCTACCTAGGTTGGGTGTCGCGCGGTGGGGGGGGGGGCTACCTAGGTTGGGTGTCGCGCGGTGGGGGAGGGGAGCTACCTGGGTTGGGTGGCGCGCACTGGGGGGTGCGCTCAGTGGGGGGGTGCATGCGGTGGGGTGTGGGGCTACCCAGATTGGGTGGCGTGCGGTGGGGGGTGGCTACCCACATTGGGTGGCGCGCGGTGGGGGGTGGGGCTACCCGGGTTGGGTGGTGCACAGTGGGGGTGGTGCACAGTGGGGTTGGGGCTACCCAGGTTGGGTGGCGCCCGGTGGGGGGGGGTACCTGGATTGGGTGGCGCGCGGTGGGGGGGGGCTACCTAGGTTGGGTGTCGCGCGGTGGGGGGGGGGGGCTACCTAGGTTGGGTGTCGCGCGGTGGGGGGGGGGGGGCTACCTAGGTTGGGTGTCGCGCGGTGGGGGGAGCTACCTGGGTTGGGTGGCGCGCACTGGGGGTGCGCTCAGTGGGGGGGTGCATGCGGTGGGGTGTGGGGCTACCCAGATTGGGTGGGCGTGCGGTGGGGGGGTGGCTACCCACATTGGGTGGCGCGCGGAGGGGGGTGGGGCTACCCGGGTTGGGTGGCGCGCGGTTGGGGGTGGGGCTACCCAGGTTGGGTGGCACCCAGTGGGGGGTGGGGCTACCCAGGTTGGGTAGCGCGCGGTGGGGGGGGGGGGCTACCTGGATTGGGTGGCGCGCGGTGGGGGGTGCGATCAGTGGGGGGTGCACGCGGTGGGGGGTGGGGCTACGCGGGTTGGGTGGCGCGCTGTGGGGGGTGGGGCTACCCGGGTTGGGTGGCGCACAGTGGGGGGGGCTACCTGGGTTGGGTGGCACGCAGTGGGGGGTGCGCTCAGTGGGGGGTGCACACAGTGGGGGGTGGGGCTACCCGGGTTGGGTGGCGCGCGGTAGGGGGGCGCTCAGTGGGGGGTGCACGCGGTGCTACCCGGGTTGGGTGGCGCACGGTGGGGGGTGGGGCTACCTGGGTTAGGTGGCACGCAGTGGGGGGGGCTACCTGGGTTGGGTGGCGCACGGTGGGGTGGGCTACCTGGGTTGGGTGGCGCACAGTGGGGTGGGCTACCTGGGTTGGGTGGCGCACGGTGGGGTGGGCTACCTGGGTTGGGTGGCGCGCAGTGGGGGGTGCGTAGTGGGGGGGGCTACCTGGGTTGGGTGGCATGCAGTGGGGGGCTACCCGGGTTGGGTCCCGCGCGGTGGGGGGCTAGCCGGGTTGGGTCCCGCGCGGTGGGGGGCTACCCGGGTTGGGTCCCGCGCGGTGGGGGGCTACCCGGGTTGGGTCCCACGCGGTGGGGGGCTACCCGGGTTGGGTCCCGCGCAGTGGGGGGCTACCCGGGTTGGGTCCCGCGCGGTGGGGGGCTACCCGGGTTGGGTCCCGCGCGGTGGGGGCTACCCGGGTTGGGTCCCGCGCGGTGGGGGCTACCCAGGTTGGATCCCGCGCGGTGGGGGGTGGGCTACCCGGGTTGGGTCCCGCACGGTGGGGGGCTACCCGGGTTTGTTCCCGCGCGGTGGTGATGGTGGTGAGGGTGGTGGTGGTGGTGGTGGTGGTGGTGGTGGTGGTGGTGGTGGTGGTGGTGGTGGCGGTGGTTGTGGTGGTGGGAAAAGAGGTGGTGGTGGCAGTGGTTGTGGTGGTGGTGGTGGGAAAAGAGGTCGGGGTGGAGGTGAGGGTGGTGCTGGTGGAGGGGGGAAAGAGGTGGTGGTGGTGGTGGGAAAAGAGGTCGGGGTGGAGGTGAGGGTGGTGGTGGTGGAGGGGGGAAAGAGGTGGTGGTGGTGGTGGTGAGGGTGGTGGTGGAGGTGAGGATGGTGGTGGTGGTGGTGGTGGTGGTAAAGTAGGGGAAGGAGGAGGTGGTGGGGGGAGAGGGGGGGTAAGAGGTGGTGGGGGAAAATAGAGATAGGGGGGGAAAGATCGAGAGTGGGAAGAGAGGAAGAGGGAGGGGGGAAAAGAGAGAAAGAGGGAGGGGGAAAAAGAGAGAAAGAGGGAGGGGGAAAAAGAGAGAAAGAGGGAGGGGGAAAAAGAGAGAAAGAGGGAGGGGGAAAAAGAGAGAAAGAGGGAGGGGGGAAAAGAGAGAAAGAGGGAGGGGGGAAAGAGAGAAAGAGGGAGGGGGGAAAGAGAGAAAGAGGGAGGGGGGAAAAGAGAGAAAGAGGGAGGGGGGGAAAGAGAGAAAGAGGGAGGGGGGAAAAGAGAGAAAGAGGGAGGGGGGAAAAGAGAGAAAGAGGGGGGAGGGAAAGAGAGAAAGAGGGGGGGAAAGAGAGAAAGAGAGGGGGAGGGAAAGAGAGAAAGAGAGGGGGAGGGAAAGAGAGAAAGAGGGAGGGGGGAAAAGAGAGAAAGAGGGAGGGGGGAAAAGAGAGAAAGAGGGAGGGGGGAAAAGAGAGAGAGGGAGGGGGGAAAAGAGAGAAAGAGGGGGGAGGGAAAGAGAGAAAGAGGGAGGGGGGAAAGAGAGAAAGAGGGGGGAGGGAAAGAGAGAAAGAGAGAAAGAGGGGGGAGGGAAAGAGAGAAAGAGGGGGGAGGGAAAGAGAGAAAGAGGGGGGAGGGAAAGAGAGAAAGAGGGGGGGAAAGAGAGAAAGAGAGGGGGAGGGAAAGAGAGAAAGAGAGGGGGAGGGAAAGAGAGAAAGAGAGGGGAGAAAGAGAGAAAGAGAGGGAGGGGAAAGAGAGAAAGAGAGGGAGGGGAAAGAGAGAAAGAGAGGGAGGGGAAAGAGAGAAAGAGAGGGAGGGGAAAGAGAGAAAGAGAGGGGGGAAAGAGAGAAAGAGAAAAAAAGAGCAAAAAAGAGGAAAAAAAGAGGGAAAGAGGAAAAAAGAGAGAAAGAGAAGAGAGAGAAAGAGAAGAGAGAGAAAGAGAAGAGAGAAAGAGAAGAGAGAGAAAGAGAAGAGAAAGAGAGAGAAAGAGAAAGATAGAAGAGAGAGAGAAGAGAGAAAAGAGAAAGAAGAGAGGAAAAGAGAAAGAGAGAAAGGGAGAGAAAGAGAAAAAAAAGAGCAAAAAAAGAGGAAAAAAAGAGGGAAAGAGGAAAAAAGAGAGAAAGAGAAGAGAGAGAAAGAGAAGAGAGAGAAAGAGAAGAGAAAGAGAGAGAAAGAGAAAGAGAGAGAAGAGAGAGAGAAGAGAGAAAAGAGAAAGAAGAGAGGAAGAGAGAAAGAGAGAGAGCGAGTGCGAACGAGCGAGCGAGCGCAAACAACAACAAGCGAGCGCGAACGACAATGAGCGAGAACGAGCGGGCGAGAACGAGCGAGCGCGAACGAGCGAGTGAAAGAGAGAGAAAAAGAGAGAGTGAGAGAAAGAAAGAGAGAGAGAGAAAGAAAGAGAGAGATAGAAAGAAAGAGAGAGAAAGAGAGAGAGAAGACGAGGAGGAAGAAGAGGAGGAAGAAGAGGAGGGAGAGGGGGGAAGAGGACGGAGAGAGGAGGGAGAGGGGGAAGAGGAGGGAGAGGGAGGAGGGAGAGGGAGGAGAAGAAAAGGAGGGAGAGAGAGAGAGGGAGGAGGGAGAGGGAGGAGAAGAAAAGGAGGGAGAGAGAGAGGGAGAGAGAGAGCGGCGGTCGGGGGGAGAGAGAGAGCGGCGGCGGTCGGGGGGAGAGAGTAAGAGAGCGGCGGCGGTGGGGGGGGAGAGAGAGCGGCGGCGGTGAAGATGAAGGTCCAGGGGTGGGTGTCCAGGTCTAGGTGGGGGTCACATTACCCGGCGGGGGGTGGGGGTCACATTATCCTTGGGCCGCCATATTACTGGACAATATTGCAGGGTTTTTAGGTCGAAAAAAATAATTGTATGGTGAACTTTTTTAAAACAGCCACAAGATGGCAGGAATAGACCGTATGACCGGGAAATATATTTTAAATCAAAGTGCATTGGAGGCATTTTGGGTTTCAAGACCAATTGCGGGTTATGTCATCAATCACACCTACGAATAAACTAGTTTCAGGGTTATGGTTATAGTCAATTAAAAGTGCCGGAATACACTAAACAGAAAAACATTAATCAATTAGAAGAAACTTACATGAGACGACATCTTGAGACGACTTGCGTTGTTGTCCAAATGTGGCATTAAGGGTCTGCAGAAGTGGATGTGGCATTTATTAAGGGTCTGCAGAAGAAACAGTAAAGTAGTATAGGGTAAGAATGTGTTATCCCAAACTAGGCGCTCACCTTCTTGCGCTCCTGGATGTTATTGACGTTGTCCGAGATGCTGGCGGAAGCCGATCTGACCCCTCCGGCCGTGGCGATGCGCGAGGCCCCAAAGGTGAAGGGCGCCAGGGCCAGGCCGGCGATGGCCGTCACGCCGGCTACTTTGGCCTTCTGGTGGAAGGTGGCCAGGTGGCTGGCCAGGGCGTGGAGCTTCACCACGTGCTGCCAGAGGACCTCGGCGCGCCCGGTGAATACCTTGTTGAAGACAGGCAGGCCTCGGTTCACCTTGTTGGCCAAAGTGGCAAAGGACCTGTGGGGAGGGGGGAGATATCCGTTCCAACTTCCCTGGAAAACAGACGGATAGACGGCCTCCTGGCACGCCTACCGGGAATCGTCCTGCTCTTTAGATTCTTCGTCTGACGATAACTCTTCCCATTCTGGATGACAAAATGGGGAAAAAAGTGCCATCTATCACTTATAAACCGAAAGCCTTTTAATGGTAAACGTCCCAGACAAGACCGGCAGGCCGGCCCTCTCGGTTAAAAATGGACTGAACATCTGCCAATTACCGACTCTAATCTTGCCTTGGCTGGCTCCAAAATGGAAAAAAATAACATCTTGTACATTTAAGTTTCAATTACTCACGTTTCACTGTATTCCACCACCCCATCAAACTGTCCGTATCCTGTGAAGAAGAAAAGGAAGGGCGTAAGTGAGACGAGACGGAAAGAGGCGGCGGCTGAGAGCGCAAGAGAGCGCAAGAGGGCGCAAGAGAGCAAAAGAGAGCAAAAGAGAGCGTGCGCGAGAGCGAACGAGCGAGCGCGAACGAGCGGGCGCGAGAGAGCGAACAACGGGCGCGCGACAGCGAACGAGCGGGCGCGCGCGAAGCGAACGAACGCGAACGAGCGCAAACGAGCGCAAACGAGCGCAAACGAGCGCGAACGAGCGATCGCGCGAGAGCGAACGAGCGGGCGCGAGAGAGCGAACGAGCAGGCGCGCGAGAGCGAGCGAACGAGCAGGCGCGCGAGAGCGAGCGAGCGAACGAGCGCGAGAGCGAACGAGCGAGCGAGCGCGAGAGCAAACGAGCGAGCGCGCGCGAGCGAGAACGAGCGCGAGCACTAGAGAAAAAGAGAAAAAAGAGAAAAAAGAGAAAAAAAGAGAGAAAAAAAGAAAGAGAAAAAGAGAAAAAAAGAGAAGAAGAGGAGGAAGAAGAAGAGGAGGAAGAGGAGGAAGAAGAAGAGGAAGAGGAGGAAGAAGAAGAGGAAGAGGAGGAAGAAGAAGAGGAAGAGGAGGAAGAAGAAGAGGAAGAGGAGGAAGAAGAAGAGGAAGAGGAGGAAGAAGAAGAGGAAGAGGAGGAAGAAGAGGAGGAGGGGGATGAGGGAGGTGAAGAGGAGGGAGAGGGGGGAAGAGGAGGGAGAGGGGGAAGAGGCGGCGCTCGGGGGGAGGAGAAGGGGGGCGGTCAGGGGGAGGAGAATGGGGGGCGGTCGGGGGGAGGAGAAGATATTGACGTTGTCCGAGATGCTTCCGGAAGCCGATCTGATCCCTCCGGTCGTGGCGATGAGCGAGGCCCCAAAGGTGAAGGGCGCCAGGGCCAGGCCGGCGATGGCCGTCACGCCGGCTACTTTGGCCTTCTGGTGGAAGGTGGCCGGCCAGGGCGTGGAGCTTCACCACCTGCTGCCAGAAGACCTCGGCGCGCCCGGTGAATACCTTGTTGAAGACAGGCAGGCCTCGGTTCACCTTGTTGGCCAAAGTGGCAAAGGACCTGTGGGGAGGGGGGAGATGTCGGTTCCAACTTCCCTGGAAAACAGACGGATAGGCGGCCTCCTGGCACGCCTACCGGGAATCGTCCTGGTCTTTAGATTCTTCGCCTGACGACAACTCGTCCCACTCTGGATGACAAAATGGGGGAAAAAGTGCCATCTATCACATATAAACCGAAAGCTTTTTAATGACCGACTGTGTGTGTGTGTGTGGGGGGGGGGGGGGGGTGTCACCTCTTTTTGGGGTGCCATATTACTGGACAATATTGCAGGGTTTTGGGTCGGAAAAAAATAATTGCAGGGTGCACTTTTCCCAAACGGCCACAAGATGGCAGCAAGAGACCATATTACTGGGAAGTAGATTTCAAATCCAAGAGGATGGCCGAGTTTTTGGTCGGAAAAATAATTGTATGGTGAACTTTTTCAAAACAGCCACAAGATGGCAGGAAGAGACCATATTAATGGGAAATATTTTTTAAATCAAAGCGTATGGGAGGCATTTTGGGTTTCAAGACCAATTGCGGGTTATGTCATCAATCATGCCTACGAATAAACTAGTTTCAGGGTTAGGGTTATAGTCAAATAAAGTCAAATCAATTAGAAGAAACTTACATGAGACGACATCTTGAGACAACTTGCGTTGGCGCCCAGAAGAACCTGTAAAGTGGTATGGATTGAGAACGTGTTTCCCAAACTATTTACAGCTGCAGTACTTTTTACTTTGAAAAAAATACAAGGCACAACAATATATATTATCATTTAAAATTGACAATATATAGTGGTAGTTCGACATACGAGCAATTCGAGCAAATAATCTCTAGATACAAGACCAATTTCGAGATACGAGAAAGCAAGACATGTAGCCGTTTATGATTATAGCGCACTAGTCTTTTTTGCTGCATCTCTATTAAACACATTTTAGTCACATTAAACCACTAGTTTTGTGTTAATTTGTCAATAGATGGTGAATTAGAAGAAAAACAACATTTTTTTCCATTCCAATATCCTGTTGTTGTTGTTTTTTCCAGAGGGTGGGAAAGAATTAACGTCCAGCCCTCCGCCCCAACCCCTTTGAAATCTGTATAATTTAAGTACTACTATTAAACACATCTAGTAATATTAAACTACTATTTTTGTGTTACTTTGTAAATAGATGTCGAAATGGAAGAAATAAAACGTTTTTTTCCAGTCCAATATCTTGTGTTTTGTTTTTCAGAGAGTGGGAATAAATTACCGCCCCCCCTCCACCCCCATTTCTCTGTCCATCTCTCTCTCTCTCTCTCTCTCTCTCTCTCTCTCTCTCTCTCTTTCTCTCTCCCTCCCTCTCTCTCTCTCTCGCTTTCTCTCTCCCTCTCTCTCTCCCTCTCTCTCTCTCTCCCTCTCTCTCTCTCCCTCTCTCTCTCTCTCCCTCTCTCTCTCCCTCTCTCTCTCCCTCCCTCTCTCTCTCTCTCCCTCTCTCTCTCTCTCCCTCTCTCTCTCCCTCTCTCTATCTCTCTCCCTTCGAAATTTGTATAATTTAAGCACTACTATTAAACACATTTTAGTAATATTAACCCACCAGACTTGTTACTTTGTTAATAAATGGCAGATTAAAAGAACGAATGAACTTTTGTTTTAATAGTCCCCATTTTGAACAATAGCCTCACGTCCGGAATGCTAACATTTAAATCGCCAATTTCGACGTCAATCACTTCTACCAAAAAAAGTTACAGGTTAAAATGCTACTAAAGCCGAATGAACGTCCCACTAAACGCGAAAAAAAGAGAGAAAATCAATCACGAGGAGAAAGCCAAACAAACGCCGACCAGACATGGAGACCATGCGGTCAATACAGTAACTTACTACGGCTATGACTAGGGCAACATTGCAACTGCGGCGCATGTACAACACAGAGATACAGATAGCCAACTTTAGAGTTATTATGATAGAATGTACTCACGTTCTTTTACGGACGCACACAGTCCAAATTCTTCCGACAATCATTTGTAACTTGCCAACATCGCGCTGTTAGCGAGTAAAATGGCGGACAGGAAGTGACGTCATTGCCTCCACCTTCAAAATGAGGGAAATTTTCGTTTTGCAAAGAAAAAAAATGTATGTGGTTATTTAATTTTTTCTTACATTTAACGTGCAAGTAGTATCACAACATTACACCTCGTAAACAAGTATAATTACAATGATTAGTGATAACATTTAATGAGTTTCATTTCATCTCTATAGTCTCATTTTTTATGACGTGCACCAAAAAGGTATCAGATTCTAAACAAGCTCTTAACATTTTTGTTGTTTGTTTATAAATTGAAGAGTTTAAAGATTGAGTTGACAGTAACACAAAATCGCTATAAAAAATAACTAAATAAAAAGACGTTTTGCTTGCTAACTCTCTCTCTCTCTCTCTCTCTCTCTCTCTCTCTCTCATTGTGGGCATGAATTTGAAAATTAGTGGGTGGGTTTCAGTTACAAAATAATTTTTATATTAAGATTATATATTTTATATTAATAAACAAAGTACATCTTCAGTGTAAGTGATGGTAACGGTTTGCAGACTGCTGATAATATATATTATATATATTATATATTATATATATTATATATTATATATATTATATATATTATATATATTATATATATTATATATATTATATATATTATATATATTATATATATTATATATATTATGTATTTATATATATTATTTATTAGTTCTCTGGTTATTATGGCTCAAAGTTGGGGTACATACGAGAAAATGGGGGGCTAAAAATTTGTCTCAATTTCACACCATTATTCTTTTTATTTGTGAACTGTTCAGGAAGCGGAACACAGAGCACCGGCGTCTCTTGCCATTGGCCAAAAGCTAAAGCTGCGTGGGTCCTTTTCCGGCCGGTCCCTCGCTGCCGCCGGATGGAGGCGACGTCACGAGGCTCCTCAAGTACACTCGTGGTTTCCTGTGCCTGCCTGGTGCCAGGGCGGCGGGCAAAGGCGATGGCACGGGCGGCCTGCGGGACGGCACCAGCGGCACAGTCTCGTCTTCTTCCTCCTCCTCCTCTTGGTTTTTTTCTAGCAGTGGCGCGGGTGCGATAGGTGCGGCCCCCGCGTAAGAGGCGGGGCGGGTCGAAGCCCCGGCGCGCGAGCCAGCGGCTTCGGACACGCTCTCCAGGGACGAGATGCTTTGGTTCCATGCCTGTCGGAGGTCCACCGGGATCACCTTGGTGGCCTCCAGCGACAGGCAGGGCGGCGGCCACGGCGCGCCGCCGCCTTTCCATGGGAGATGAGCGTCCGATGGGGGGGCGCCCCCGTCACTGCCGCACGCATATCCCGTCGGTCAAACATCGACGAAGGAAGGCGCGTGTGCGCTCATGTTACTGTGTGCGAGCCTACTCGAGTGTGGACGTTTTTGGGGAGCTTCGGCTTTGAGGGCAACGAAGGTGATTCCCACGTCGTCGTCCGTCTCCGGTTCCTTACGCCGGCATTGTGTTGTGAGCGTTTCTGAATCACTTCGGGCCACCCCTTACCTTTGTCCTGCCGGTCGATGCCTCTTCTGGGCTTGTCTCCGCCGTCGTCCCTGGCGTCAGAAGCTCCGCGCTGCCGGACGACGGGGTTTGGGGTGTTGATCTTTGGAGGCGAGAAATAGACTGACCTTCTTCAGGCCGCGCTCCTTTTTGTGGCGCTTGTGTCGTCCCGACTTGAAAGTCTCCATGCGGCTCTTCATGTTCCTCTGGAAAACCTCTCGATCCTGCCGTTCTTTCTCACCCGCCGGCATGAAATGGCGACTGTAGTGGGACTGGTACTGCGGCAGGACGACGTTAGAAGCGTGCGCAGAGACGCGGGCGGGTGCGAACACCTTACTCGTCTCCTGGGCTTGTAGAGATTTTCCGCCAGGACATGATGAGTCTCCGTTTCCTCTTCCACTTTTGCACCGGGAACCTTGTCCACGACCTGGAGGTCCAAACAAACCCCGCTGCCGTTTTCACGTCTGTAAAAAAACAAAAAAATATAACACAGACAATGCTGGCAAAAATGGGAGTGGCGGGCCACGCCTGCCGGGTGGACCGACAGGTAACTGGTGACGTTGGAGGCATCCGGGAAAGAAGCCCCGCTGGTCACGGAGGGAAGCGAGAGTCTAGCGGCGTTCACCACATTTCCACCCTGCGCACACGCCGAGATGAAAGCCCGTTGATATCACTTGGAAAAAGATGCAGTGGCATGGACAATTCTTTTTCTTGAGTTTACTCATAATATTTTCTACTACTTGACCAAAATACGGCAGAACACGCATTAAATGTCATGTCAATACTCTACTTTAATCTATGACTTCCAACAAAAAAAGGTTGAATATAAAATAAGCACTTGATGATGGAAAGGGGTTAGAGTTTCATTGTTAGCTGTTTAAATTGCATTTCTTAATAATCACCCTTATTGGTAAGTCCTCCGTCAATAAATGATGTAGATGTGTTTATCATAATAAGAAATGAGGATTGTATAACATGATCATTGAAAAAAAACTGTCATTTTCTATCAATGTGAATTGGGCCCTCTCAGCCCAAATGGGTTGGACGTGGAGCAGCATCGATGGCAACGGCCAATAACAAGCAATGTATGGAGTTCATTTGACATTGATGACAAACATTAAAAGGTGTCGAAAAGGGAGCATTTGCCAGCTGAAATGCAAAGCAGAGGCCGACGGCTTGCCCGCCACGGCCGACGTGACGTTGACCGAATGACACCGGCTCCCAATGGCCGTCAAGTGCCTAATATGAAATAATCTGTGCGTCGGCGTCGAGGGACGACCTAAGTAATCCGTCCCACGGCGCCGATGAGACTGGCCCGGCGAGCAACTCACTTGTCCCGCCAGTGGTGGTAGCCCTGAAGACCGGCGATGTCCTCCACTGCCGTTAGGATGTGATCGAAGGCCTTTCAAGAAGAGAGCGTCCTTTTTGGTAAGGTGGAAAAACGTCTCGGCCAACTAATATGTCGATGACTTTTGGATGGATTTCAAAGTTTCTGGATGATCTTTTTTCAGGAGCAATACAATACACCCCGGAGCACATCGGTGTGTCCCGGATCATTTGGATGAATTTTGATGAGGATGATGACGATGCCGTGAAAAGCGTGGAAAAGATGACGAGGCCTCACCCTCTCGTGAATCTCCTCGTTGATGGTCGGTTTCCTGCTGGTGGAGCGAGGAACTTTCAGCCACTTGACCAGGGGCTTGATGGTCAAACCCTAAGGGATGGGTCGGGGAAGTTCTGTCTGGCTGCAGTGACCCATAAAATGGTGGCATACCATTGGTTTGGCGCGGTCTCACACCTGGAACATGACGGTGAAGAAGACCACCACAATGGTGGTGGCCACAAAGTAGTCTTTGGCCTTGACGCGTTGACCGTCAAGGAGGACCACCAGAGCGAAGGCCACCGCCCCCCGTAGCTCGCCATACGACATCACCACCTGGTCGATCTTGTCCAGCGGGACCAGGCGGAAACGGTTGAGCACCCAGGTTTGACCCATCACTCCTGGACAAAGGGAAGTGGTGTTCTTTCCGAAGGAAGTGGCAATCTCTCCGCGCACATTCACGTTCTTTCTACGGAATGTCCTATCTCGGCCACTGGAAGTCACATTTTCTTTGAGCATCAAGTCGCAATTTGGGCTCAGGGAGTCACAAGTCCAACAGAGGGAGTTACATTCTCTAAATAGAGAATCCAATCGCCTCCAGAAAAAGTCAGACCCTTAAGAAGGGAAGTCCCAAGAAAAATCTTTCCACTCCTGACCTACTTACTGACCTAGGGCTCGGAAGATGAAGATGAAGATGAGGGTGCACGCCACCAGGCCCGTGTCCCAGGCCCATTTGGACTTGTCCACGGCGGAGATGCCGAGGAAGATGAAGATGAGGGTTTCGGCGATGCTGGCCAGGGTCTTCATTGTGTACTTGACCGCCGTCCGAGATTTCTGCGAGATGTTGGCCTCCACGTAATTGTTGGCGCCGATGCCGCAAAAGGTCATCCTGGACGGACGAACGGACCTCCCGGCGCGTCAGGACAGAGGCGAGTCCAACAACTTGGGCGGCCGGGCCAACTCACGACAAGATGGATGACAGGGAGAACAGCTCGGCGGTGAGGTACGCCAGGTAGACCAGCAGCAGGACGAAGAGCGGCTCGATGATCCGGACCTTCTTGGTGAAGCGCGTCAGCAAGCTCAGGATGACGGTGAAGACCAGGCCCACCGAGGTGCCGCCCGCGCTCACCACCAGGAAGGACGCTAGGAGCCAAAAAAAGAAACACACACGTAAGGTCTCGGAACGCCGGAGCGCACTCGGGCGGAATGTGGCAGTCCGGCGGACCCAAGGGGGGGCCCACCCGGGGGGGCCCACCCCGGGGGGGGGCCAACCCCCTATTTGAGAACCACTGACCTACGGGAGAGTTAAGCCACCTTAAGCATCACACAATTGTTGGAGAAATGGCATAAATGAGATTGATCGGGAAGTTTTTTTGAACCAGTAACAATGGAAGCGCCTTGGAGACAGACGCCCACTCACCCATTCCTTTAAAGTAATCCGCCATCTGCACATTTTCTGTCCCGACTTCCACAAAGGAGATGTAAACCTTGTACAACACCTGGAAGACAACCCAAAATGGCTCATTGCAAAAAAGGCCGCCCAAGGGGGCATGGCAGCGCAGCGGCCTGGCTCGCGTGTCGGCCGTCCGTCGCGTGTCGGGTCATCACGCTTCGCTAGTTGCCGGGATTAGCTCATATTCCGAGTTCTGATGAGGATTAGCGGGGCTAGCTAATCTGTTCAAAAGTCTAATCGTTAAATGCTCCACCGCCGCTGCCGACCAAGGGGGTTCCGGTCCATCCTAAATGGTTGTGGATTTATCGGAACGGCGATGAGTACAACCCCAAATACCTCCACTGTGCGCCGGGCCGTTTCCCAGGTTTAAGTGACGGATGGTCGGCGACGGGGGACGGAGAAGGAATAAGTAACGAGCGGCGCGCATTCCCGCGCCTCTTCCCGGCAACCGAGACGGACGGACGGAAAGGTCACGGTCGTTTGCGACGGAACGCTCGCCGCCCCGCAGCGGGGAAAAAAAAATACATCTTAGACGGAAGGAAGCGCATCATCACCACAGTGACGGCGTCGTTGAGCAGCGACTCTCCGAAGACAATGATGAAGAGCGTGTCGTTGACGTGAACCTCCTCAAAGACTGCCAGCACCGCCACGGGGTCCACCGCCGAGATCAGGGCGCCGAAGAGCAAAAAGTCCAGCAGCCCCGCCTCCACGCGCTCGTCTGCTCCGTCGTGTGGGAACAAAGAAGAAACAAGGTCAAGCATAAATGGCCAAAAACACAGGCTCGCGTTCAAAACAAAAAGGCGGCTACCGTCATTTCGACCAAAGGACCTCGGTCTCACCCTACTGCCGTCAACGGCGCCGAAAGCTGTAGTCTAGGGAAGCCTGAATGGCTGTGGTCCTGGAGGGCCCCTATCCAGTCTGTATTCCATGTCTCCCTCCACCAACATACCCCAATCAATAATCAGGATGGTGATTGAGCACCGGGACATCTCGCTGAAGAGTTGATCCCTTGATTCGGGTGTGGTGGAGGAGAGGGATATGGGAAAACAGACTGGAGTGTGGAAGGGAACCGGAGTACCCGTAGGAAAACCACACACACGCCCAGGGGAAAATGTAAACTCCACACAGGTGGACGTGACCTGGATTTGAACCCATCACCCTGGAGCTGTGAGCCCGAGGCGCTAACCACAATCCAAAAACATTAGTATCAAAATGGTGATTAAAGCCAAAGAGGAAAAAAAAAACATGGTTACAAAGAGAACTAGTAGTTACCATTTGCGGAGAAATTGTATACCCCTGGTTGATCAGTCAACTCGGGTCACGTGCTGTATATTTTTGGCTATTCATTTGTCAAATCTATAGCAAAGTAACCTTTGAACATTGGAACGGTTTCGTACGAATGCAAATGAAAGAGCGCCAATCTCGATCGACGCCACAGCTCGCTAAAAAGAGGCACGGTCACTGATTGGAATTCTCCTTCCAAATACTCCAGGCCTTTCAGCTGCTCGCCATCACGACACGGAAAGGGACTGACCGATGACTCCCAGGCGGTGGGCGGCGGTCAGCGCCAAGCCGGTGCCGAAGGCGTTCCACAGCGTGCCGGCCACGGCGTAGGTGAGGATGGCGCCCAGGTTGTCGAAGAAGAGGCGCGCCGGCATGAAGTAGCCGGCGTCGCCCACGATGGTGGGCAGCAGAAAGAGGAAGAAGAGGGCGGGCTCCAGCTGGTACGGCTGCTTGTCGTCGGCCAGCAGCGCCAGGCCGCCCAGCGCCAATCCCAGCAGGATCAGAAGCACGCTCTCGGGGACCACCCGCGTCAAACGCCGTGAAAGCTGGAACACTGAAAGGAGGAAACGCCATTGGTACGGTGCAAATGTCCACAAATGAAACCTGCTTCCTAAACATATCCCATGAGGCATGACGTCAGGAGGGACCCACAGATTTTGGCCACGCTGGCCACCAGTAGCCACACGGCGATGACGTAAGGCGTCTGCACGTAGCTCCACTCCCATTGCACCACCCGGTATCCCCCGCCGCCGTGGCCGTGCCCCGCTCGCTCTTCCTCTGCCTCTGCCGGGTCCGAGCTCGCCCTCGCCCTGGGCGCGAGGAAAAGCAGTGGCGGCAGCAGCAGCGCAGCGGACGCACGAGCGAGCATGGCGGCCACTTGATGCGTCTGGGAGTCCGCGGGAGGCGGGAAGGCTTTTAAATCCCAGGAGGTAGGCTTAGGGGCGGGACCTCAGAACCCCCATTTGGACCTCTGCGGACTACTGTGATTACTGCCTAAAAGTAGCCTTAAGGTGTGTTTTCCAAGTATCTTTCCTAGAATTGAAAAGACATCAATTACTTGCACAGCCAAAATACTCTCGAAAAAGGTCAAACAGCCCTCAAAGTCATCTAAACCAGGGATGTCAAACTTGTTCCTCATCGCGGGCCACATAAGACGCCTGGGTAGACTTTGCGGGCCGGACCATTAAAATTATAGCACACTTGGCTATGCATAACCCAAATATCACGTCTTTCCTTTGTTTTGGTGTAAAGAAGCACAGGAACACATTGACATTTGAAATTTAACGCATTTTCTCGTAAATAAGCCTGCCCCCGTGTATGAGCTGCACCCTTAAAATTGCCTGAAAATGGTTGACGTTTGCAATTTCTGGCGTACGAGACACCCCTGATTCACAATTTTCACCTCCATATTCATGGTTTCCTGTTTTCTTCACTTTCAATCACCCTGAGAGCCTGACAGAACCTCCTTGGGGACCGGTTTCGGCCCACAGGCCATGCATTTGACACCACTGGTTTAAACACTCCCAAATGGACAATACACCCTTGAAGTCATGAGAGGAGAACAAAGCAGCCTCAATACTCCCTACTCAACTACGTACAATACTTCCACAAAAGCATCAAGGCAAAACTGCAATGTACTGTAGACAAAATAGCTCCAAACGCACACAATTGTACATGTATTTAAAAAAATCATTTTTATTCGAGTAGTACTTTTCCCAATAAACAAACAGTTAAAAACAAGACCAAGCGAAGAGAGAATTTTAAAAATGCAGAAAAACCCAAGATTAGTGGAAGAGGGGCGAAAAATACTGCAAAAAAGGTGCACAGTAGCCCTCCCTCGACAGCACCCAAAAATAGTCGCATTTCTTCATTTGTGCTCTGTATTTGCCATTTTCCGTCGGCCCATGGTCATATGTCCTCTGCGCTTTTTTGGAGCCCCAGGGCCCGCAACGTCTCGGCGCTCACTCCGCTTTTCAGCGTCCTCCTCACTGCACAGAAACCCATGTCAAAAACACTTTGTCGTCATTTAGCGTTAAAAGAAAGGGGAACATATCTTCTAAAGACTTGCTATGGCTACAGGAAGGGGTTAAGCTCATTCCAAGCGGGTGGACGAACGGACGGCTATCTGGAAGCAAAAACTGGCACGGGCGCCGCTTCTTTCCGGCCGGATTGTTGCAAAAGCAAACATCGGGCAGAAGAGAAGCCACGGCGAGACGCGGACGCCGACCAAAGTACCGTCCGTACCTGTGGCTTTTTTTTTTCGCCAAAGGTCGGGGTCAGTCGGACTGGGGCCCACGTAAATCGCTTGTCGTCAAACGGACGGAAGCGGAGATGGCCGCCGCGATGTCGGCGAGGGCAGACGGCCGCGGACGGCCGCCGCCGCCAGCAGAGAAGAAGGGAGGGAGACATTCGGCCGGATTAGTGTGTTTTGACCAAAACAATGCACGTGGTGGCGGGTCCAAAAGTACAATGCGTCCCAAACTGGGCTCCATCCTGTCCCTCGGGGAATAGATGCTTTTAAAAAAAAAAATAGAAATATTTTATTTTATTTTTCTAGGGAGTGGGACTGGAGAATTTGCAATACTTTGAAGTTGTGTGGTTATCCGTCACCGAAAATTTCAGGAGACGTGAAATGATTTCAAGGAGTGGTACTCATTCTTAAAATACTTTGTGAATCTACTTGGAAAAAGTCATCTACATCAGTGGTCCCCAACCACCGGTCCGCGGGCCGCCTAGTGCCGGTTCGTCGGAGTAAGAAATATTAACCTTTTCAATCTCGTTCTCCTACTTGAAATGATGAAAGTTGTTATAATAACAAATACTTGCTACTATGCTTGGGAAATGTTTTTTTTGTCGTCTTTGGTGTCGTTTGTGCACCGACCCCACACAATTTTGACTCAAGTGATAACCCTCCCCATTCACCGGTCCGCATGAAAATAGAAAGAGCTTTACCGGTCCATGGTGGGGAAAAAGGTTGGGGACCGCTGATCTCCATTCTCCCTGACGTACTGCATTAGTCCTTAGAGTGGCCTGAATATTTCCAAATTTAATCCTTAGAAGATCTCATAAAATCAACTTTTAAAAGATAATGTTATCGCTAGCCGGCACTTAGCGAACAGCGATGGACGAAAGGTATGCGTGGGCGCTCCCACTTTAAGCCAATTGGATGTCATTGGAGGTGAATGGCAGGCAACAGTTTACGCCTTAGGAAAACGCCAGGAAAGGTATGGGCCAAAACCCAGCCGCAAGACGGAGAGCGCGTCCGAAGCCGGCGGCACGTGGCTTACTGGACTTCCTGTTGATCCGGGAGCGCTTCCGGGTTTTGGGGGCGGACGCCCTGGCCTCTGGGTCGCGGGTCACCAACTCCACCAGACGCTCCATAATGTCGTCCGACCGGTCTCGGTGGTCCCGAGGCGACGGAGACTGGCCGCGGGACGCTGTGGCGCGGGCGACCCTGGATTAGAGTGCTCCTTTGAAAGGCCATCGGACGGCTCCTTACCGCCGACGGCGTGAGAGCGTCTCCGGTTGCCGTCATCTTGGGTCAGCATCCGGGTCATGGTCCGGTGCTCGGCCTCCGGCGAGACGGGGGCCGAGCCCTCGGGGCGTGGCAGCGCTCCAGAGAACTTCTCCGTCTGAAACCAGGCCAAAGAGTATGTACGGGTTAACCGTCAATCTCGCAGTGCAAACGGACGGGATGCACACTAGCGGCAAAGTCGTTTTGGGACGCCCAGTTGGGGCAGAGTCGTTTTGGGGCGCCCAGTTGGAGCAGAGTCGTTTTGGGACGCCCAGTTGGGGCAGAGTCGTTTCAATGGAGAGCAAAAGATGAGTCTAGCAGAAAGAATGCAGAAGAAAATGCTTTGAAAAAGAGTTTGACCTCGGTGATCAGCTTCCCCCGCGTTTTGGTCCTCTCCCTGTGTTTGTCACGCTTGCGTTTGAGGGTGAGCGCCTCTCTGGCGGTGCGGTACTCCAGCGCAAACTCGCTGATGATCCGGCAGAAGCCCGTCACTTTGGTGTCCCGGGCCGATGCCGCCGGCTGACCCAGGAACAGAAGGAACGAGTGGAACCTGCGAGCAACGCCACGAGCCTTAGTAAAGTTGTGGATGGCATGAACACTACACGACTTGTGGAGGGAGGGCAGGGCGCCTTTAGTGATTGCCTTCCCCACCTAGAAACGCACGTGCGTAAAGCGGTTGAATCAAGAATATTTGTTGATAAGCAAAAGCGTAAGTAAATGATGACATTATCGCCCGCATCCATGGGCGCATTTACGAAAAATGAAACTTTGAAATCATTTCTTTACTGTCGTCTGAGCTGCGGCAGGCACACTTTTTGCATTGAAATAATCTCAAGGCGAAACTTGCTGAAAGTCTTCCGACTTCAAACTGTTGCCTATATTCTCATTAGAAACTCATTATCATTAAAGTTTGATCAAGGGGAAGTAAATCACCCCAACCCCCAATATTCACAAATCCATTTTTTCCCAGTTGGATCTAACGTCATCAACGTTGATGTCCAGAGAACTCGAACAGCTTTCAGTTCGACTGATGTTTAACTAATGAATGGGACGTTTTTAAACCTCGTTTTAATGTTGGACTTTTCCTCCAGATATTATGCAAAATGCCACGCGCCCACGGAGATGCCCCCGAACCCAAAACAACTTCCGGTTCAGTTAGCGTCAAAAGGGGAACAGACTTAAATCTCGTAATGTTACCACTTCTTCTTCCCCGTACTACTTCAGGCAGCTAAATTCATGAGAATTCCTCCCACCCGGCCTGGACGTCTCCCGTGGACGCAACACCTCGCGATTGTTGGATTTGAATTCTCCGGCAACGGGACTGACAAACGCCGCCAGCGAGCACGGCGGCATAGGGGACGGGAGGACGGACGGGAGGACGGACCTGTTGATGACTCTCCTGTGGACCACCTTGAGAATGAGAATCCTTTGAGTGCAGTCCTTCAGGAAGTCGGCCATCTTGTTCTTCAGGGCGCTTTTGGTCTCGTGCTTGGAAACCACCTGAAGGTTTTCCCAGGATGCCTTGCAGCGTCTTTCCAGCTGGAGCAGATTGTCCGCCAGCAGCTCAAAGTCCACCTAAAGAGAGCGGAGGGAGAGAGAACTAGAAGTAGACCCCGACTCGTTCTCGGCCCAAAATTGCACTCCATTCTCGGTGGTTTGATCTTCTTTCTTTCATCCATTTATAAAATAAAAAGGTGGCTTTCACCACCGCCAGAAAAGTGGTCCACGAGTCCGGCGGCGGGCTCTTTTAAACTCCGGCCTAAGCTAACCCCGTGTCCGGGACGCACCTTGGCGGAACGCGTGACGGCGGGGATCTCGGAGTAGACGTCGGACGAGCGCGGCTCGCTTTCCGTGACCAAGGCGCAGACGTGATGGAGCAGAGTTTGGCGGTGGACCGTGTCCTTCACCTCTGCCACCTTCTCCAAGTAAGCCAGCTCGAAGCCGCCGGCCTGAAGGAGGGATGGGTGGAGGGCTTACAAGGGATTAAGGCGTGCCGCACTGCCGCAGGCCCGCCCGCCCGCACTCACCTCGGAGCCGTTGAGGAAGTTCCCCACGGCCAGCAGCGTGGCCAGGATCTTCTTGAAGGTCCGGTTGCCGGCCAGCTGCTCCATGCCCAACTTCAGGTCAAACAGGGGCTCGGCGATCTCCTGAAACATCAATGGGACTTTCTTTGCCCGCTCCGCCGAGGTCCTGCGGCCGTTCTTGTGGCCCTTTGCGTTGTGGCCGCTTTGGACACCCCTTCCTATCCCTGTGCTATTGGCTATCTGATCATTTTAACAAAAGCGGATGGCTCAAAAAGAAAACATGGGAAAGTTGCCCTTCCAAGGCCATCTTTTTTTGGCCGTGACGATATACGTCACTTTGCAGTCGTACAATGATCGATGAACAAAAATGGTCATCTTCTAATAGATGTATTTTTTTTTTAGTCGACGGAGCGTTGTCTTGTTTGAATTTGTAAAAAAAATAAATAAAATAGTTCCATGTATTTGAAAATACCACACGGGTCAAGGATCCACGGTGCAGTCGCCACAGACTCGGGTTAACCCCCCCGCCCAGTCCGCGGCTGATTTTCACCTGCTCGAGTGCCTCATTCCAGGCTTAGAAAGTTTGTTTTCCCCCCTCGGTGTATGGTTGACCCTAACCCAGGAAACAAAATCTTGATAAAGAATGGAAACGTGCAAAAAGTTTGATGTCCCAATGAACTCATTGGCGGTCCTCGATGGCCGTAGTTGTCCGATCCTTTTGATGTGGGAGGGTAGGGTGGTGAAGGGGCGTATTTGTTGTTGTTGTTTTTAAATCCTAATAACCTCAGCATGCCTTTTGTCTCCAGGCATACCTGAGCTCCCCGCCGTTCGCCGCCAGATCAGCACGCTGTCCGACGACAGGAAGTTCCTTCTGGACATGCTCTTCTCCAAAGCGTCCGCCGCCGGCCGTGACGACGGCCAACTCGGGGCAGGGGTCCCGGCGAGATTCTCCGTCTCGACGGAGGAGGCGGGCGCCCCCGACGAGGACGTGGCCGCCCCCGACAAGGACGTGACCTCCTCGCGCGGCACGGAGCCGGAAGCGTCCGAGCAGATGGACCGAGAAGAGCAGGTCAAGACCCCTGGCGCGGCACAGCTGGCACACTTTGGGGCGATTCTGGGTCAATTGTGTCATTTTGAGCTCCCTTTCTGTGCATTATGAATCACCCGCTATGGATTTTGCTCTTCACGGAACTTGACGAGATGTTTTTTTTTTTTCTTCTGCCGTCTCCAAAAGCCTCAGACGCGTCAGCCGAACAGAGTGGACGCCGAGAGTCCCCGTCAGCGCCTGGAGACCGCCTCGCTGGGACCCGGGGACGCGTGGGACCATTTCCAGTTGTGCGGCGCCAGCCTTCGGATTAAAGACTTGGACTTCTCAGACCTCCTGGAGGAGGAGGACCTGGACGTTCTGGACACCACAGACTTTTCCTGCCTTTCAGCACCCTTGGAGCGGTTACCTCCTCCTCCTCCGCACCTTCCAGGCAGTCTGGCTCCTCCTCCTCCTCCACCACCGCTACCCGGCGCTCCAGCTCCTCCTCCTCCCCCGCCGTCGGGGACAAAGAAGAAGAAGACGGTCAAGTTATTCTGGCGCGAACTGAAGCAGACGGAGACGCCGGCCAAGTGCCGCTTCGGACGGGGCACCCTGTGGACGTCACTGGACAAGGTCCAAGTGGACATGGGGAAGCTGGAGCACCTCTTTGAGTCCAGGGCCAAAGAGACGCCATGGGCCAAGGTAAGCCGGGACGACCGTCGCCGACGTTTGGTGGGGGGGCCCCTTTGACCGCGGGGGTGGCATGCGCACAGAAAGCGCCAGAGAGCAAAAAGTCCGAGATCCTGGTTCTGGAATCCAAGCGGAGCACCGCCATCAACATCGGGATGACGGTCCTGCCCGCCGTTCACGTCATCAAGAGCGCCATCCTCAACTTTGACGACTTTGCCATCAGCAAGGAGGGTGTGGAGGTATGAAAGCATCTCAACCCCCCCAAATGCTCCCCCACCCTAGATCAGCCGGCCCAATTGGCTTTTGTCCTCTCGGGAGCAGAAGATCCTGATGGCAGGAAGAGACCATATTAATGGGAAATACTTTTTAAATCAAAGAGTATGGGAGGCATTTTGGGTTTAAAGACCAATTGCGGGTTATGTCATCAATCACGCCTACGAATAAACTAGTTTCAGGGTTATGGTTATAGTCAATTAAAAGTGCCAGAATACACTAAACAGAAAAACATTAATCAATTAGAAGAAACTTACACGAGACGACATCTTGAGATGACTTGCGTTGATGTCCAAATGTGGCATTAAGGGTCTGCAGAAGTGGATGTGGCATTTATTAAGGGTCTGCAGAAGAAACTGTAAAGTAGTATAGGGTAAGAACGTGTTATCCCAAACTAGGCGCTCACCTTCTTGCGCTACTGGATGTTATTGACGTTGTTCGAGATGCTGGCGGAAGCCGATCTGATCCCTCCGGCCGTGGCGATGAGCGATGCCCCAAAGGTGAAGGGTGCCAGGGCCAGGCCGGCGATGGCCGTCACGCCGGCTACTTTGGCCTTCTGGTGGAAGGTGGCCAGGTGGCCGGCCAGGGCGTGGAGCTTCACCACGTGCTGCCAGAGGACCTCGGCACGCCCGGTGAATACCTTGTTGAAGACAGGCAGGCCTCGGTTCACCTTGTTGGCCAAAGTGGCAAAGGACCTGTGGGGAGGGGGGAGATGTCGGTTCCAACTTCCCTGGAAAACAGACGGATAGGCGGCCTCCTGGCACGCCTACCGGGAATCGTCCTGGTCTTTAGATTCTTCGTCTGACGACAACTCGTCCCACTCTGGATGACAAAATGGGGGAAAAAGTGCCATCTATCACATATAAACCGAAAGCTTTTTAATGACCGACTGTGTGTGTGTGTGTGTGTGTGGGGGGGGGGGTGTCACCTCTTTTTGGGGTGCCATATTACTGGACAATATTGCAGGGTTTTGGGTCGGAAAAAAATAATTGCAGGGTGCACTTTTCCCAAACGGCCACAAGATGGCAGCAAGAGACCATATTACTGGGAAGTAATTTTCAAATCCAAGAGGATGGCCGAGTTTTTGGTCGGAAAAATAATTGTATGGTGAACTTTTTCAAAACAGCCACAAGATGGCAGGAAGAGACCATATTAATGGGAAATATTTTTTTAAATCAAAGCGTATGGGAGGCATTTTGGGTTTCAAGACCAATTGCGGGTTATGTCATCAATCATGCCAACGAATAAACTAGTTTCAGGGTTAGGGTTATAGTCAAATAAAGTCAAATCAATTAGAAGAAACTTACATGAGACGACATCTTGAGACGACTTGCGTTGGCGCCCAGAACAACCTGTAAAGAGGTATGGAGTTAGAACGTGTTTCCCAAACTATTTACAGCTGCAGTACTTTTTACTTTTGAAAAAAATTCAAGGCACAACAATATATATTATCATTTAAAATTGACAATATATAGTGGTAGCTCGACATACGAGCAATTCGAGATACGAGTAAAGTTTCGAGCAAATAATCTCTAGATACAAGACCAATTTCGAGATACGAGAAAGCAAGACATGTAGCTGTTTGACTATAGCGCACTAGTCTTTTTTGCTGCATCTCTTTCGTGTATAACAGTGTTTTCCCCCCCGTCACTCGCGCAAATGGCGTAGCGATCTCTATTACGAGGAATATATATTACTTATCGTTGGCAAGTGGTCGTGCGTTATCCCATTGTGAGGACATTTGTGTGCATCATTTTCGGAATATTTTGAAGGGAATATGAAAGCAAACAGCCCATCGATAGTGAAAATCAGGTTGGAAGCGGAATAAACAGCGAACCCGGCCGGCCGGGAAAAAGGAAGATATGAAAATGCAGAACAAAATTAGAATTATGTTTAGTGTAAGGTTAGATTAAACTTATTTTCCAAGTTTATTTAAAAAATGTTGTTTTGAAACGAACGTGTTGATGTGCAAAAAGGGTTGGAGTCCATCTCTCTCTCTCCCTGGAAAACAGACGGATAGACGGCCTCCTGGCACGCCTACCGGGAATCGTCCTGGTCTTTAGATTCTTCGTCTGACGACAACTCGTGCCACTCTGGATGACAAAATGGGGGGGGGGAAAGTGCCATCTATCACATAAACCGAAAGCCTTTTAATGACCGACTGTGTGTGAGTGTGTGTGTGTGTGTGTGTGTGGGGGGGGGGGGGGGGGGGGGGGGGCTCACCTCTTTTGGGGCGCCATATTACTGGACAATATTGCAGGGTTTTTGGGTCGGAAAAAAATAATTGCAGGGTGTCCTTTTTCCAAACGGCTACAAGATGGCAGCAAGAGATCATATTACTGGGAAGTAATTTTCAAATCAAAGAGGAGGGCTGAGTTTTTGGTGGGGAAAATAATTGTATGGTGAACTTTTTCAAAACAGCCACAAGATGGCAGGAAGAGAACATATTAATGGGAAATACTTTTTAAATCAAAGCGTATGGGAGGCATTTTGGGTTTCAAGACCAATTGCGGGTTATGTCATCAATCATGCCTACGAATAAACTAGTTTCAGGGTTAGAGTTATAGTCAATTAAAAGTCAAATCAATTCAAAGAAACTTACATGAGACGACATCTTGAGACGACTTGCGTTGGCGCCCAGAAGAACCTGTAAAGTGGTATGGAGTTAGAACGTGTTTCCCAAACTATTTACAGCTGCAGTACTTTTTACTTTGAAAAAAATACAAGGCACAACAATATATATTATCATTTAAAATTGACAATATATAGTGGTAGCTCCACATACGAGCAATTCGAGATACGAGTAAAGTTTCGAGCAAATAATCTCTAGATACAAGACCAATTTCGAGATATGAGAAAGCAAGACATGTAGCTGTTTGACTATAGCGCACTAGTCTTTTTTGCTGCATCTCTTTCGTGTATAACAGTGTTTTCCCCCCCCGTCACTCGCGCAAATGGCGTAGCGATCTCTATTACGAGGAATATATATTACTTATCGTTGGCAAGTGGTCGTGCGTTATCCCATTGTGAGGACATTTGTGTGCATCATTTTCGGAATATTTTGAAGGGATTATGAAAGCAAACAGCCCATCGATAGTGAAAATCAGGTTGGAAGCGGAATAAACAGCGAACCCGGCCGGCCGGGAAAAAGGAAGATATGAAAATGCAGAACAAAATTAGAATTATGTTTAGTGTAAGGTTAGATTAAACTTATTTTCCAAGTTTATTTACAAAATGTTGTTTTGAAACGAGCGTGTTGATGTGCAAAAAGGGTTGGAGTCCATCTCTCTCGCTCTCCCCCTTCAAAAATCTGTATAATTTTAGTACTACTATAAAACACATTTTAATAACATTAAACACTAGTTTTGTGTTACTTTGTCAATAGATGGTGGATTAGAAGAAATACAACATTGTTTCAATCCAATATCCTCTTGTTTTTTTTCCCAGAGGGTGGGAAAGGATTAACATCCAGCCCCCTTCGAAATCTGTATAATTTTAGTACTACTATTACTATGAACACCCGAATAATAGTAGGCACCGGAATAATAGTAGGCAGTGGAAAATTCCAAAGATAATGAATATTAGTAGTAGTAGTATTATTCGGGTCTTCATAATACTATTGTTCGGCTCTTCATAGTACTACTGTTAGGGTCTTCATAGTACTATTATCCGGGTCTTCATAGTAAACATTTTGGTAATATTAAACTACTATTTTTGTGTTACTTTATAAATATATGTCGAATTAGAAGAAATAAAACCTTATTTTCCAATTCAATATCCTGTCTTTTGTTTTTCAGAGGGTGGCAATAAATCCCCCCCCCATTTCTCTCTGTATCTCTCTCTCCCTCCCCTTCAAAATCTGTATAATTTAAGCACTACTATTAAACACATTTTAGTAATATTAACCCACTAGACATGTGTTACTTTGTCAATAAATGGCAGATTAGAGGAACGAACGAATGAACTTTTTTTTAATAGTCGCCATTTTGAACAAAAGCCTCACGTCGGGAATGCTAACATTTAAATGGGCAAATTCGAGGTCTATCACGCCTACCAAAAAAGGTTACAGGTTAAAATGCTACTAAAGCCGAAAGAACGTCCCACTAAACGCAATAAAGAGAGAGAAATCAATTGCAAGGAGATAATTACCAAACCTCAAAGCCAAACGCCGACCAGACATGGCGGCCATGTGGTCAATACAGTAACTTACTACGGTCATGATTCGGGCAACATTGCAACTGCGGTGCATGTACAACACAGAGATACAAATAGCCAACTTTGGAGTTATTAGGATAGAATGTACTCACGTTCTTTTACGGACGAACACAGTCCAAATTCTTCCGACAAACATTTGGAGCTCGCTAACATAGTGCCGTTTGAGAGGACCGTGGCGAAAAAGGAAGTGACGTCATTGCGTCCCTTCAAAATGGAGACTTCCGTTTTACAAAATAAAATACTGATATGCGGTTATTTAATTTCTCGCGAGATTTTATACAGGTTCACAGTTGTACGCCGTAGGGGCTATATCTTACATTTAACATGCAAGTAGTATCAGAACATTGCCCCTTGTAAACAAGTATAATTACAATGATTAGCGAAAACATTTAGTGAGTTTAATTTTATCTCTATAGTTTCGACCTCCGGACATTTTGGTTGCTTGTTTATAAATTGAAGAGTTTAAAGATTGAGTTGACAGTAACACTTCAAAATCGCTGTAAAAGATAAATAAATAAAAAGACGGTTTGTATGCTAACTCTCTCTCACAGTGGGCATGAATTTGAAAATGTGTGGGTGGGTTTCAGTTACAAAGGAATTTTTATATTAAGATTTTTTAAAGCTTGCTCGTCTTTTAATTAACATGATTTAGTACCTAGGCCTTGAGATCTTTGCGGTTTCTTGTGCAGCTAGGAAGAAGGAATAATGGGTCTCAAGATAAGTGTGGAATGTATAGAACGTATACAAGACTTGGGTGATATAATAAACAATGTACATTTTCAGAGTAAGTAATGGGAAAGGTATGCAGACTGGTGAGAGTGGATATATATTTTTTAACAATCACTCTAGTATACATTTAGCACTTCATATAAAATGTCCAAACCCTCCTTCTGGAGCCAATCATCAGCCTGTCATATATTCTGGGACTTGTTTCCCCTGGGGCCCTGTCAGAGACCCTCCTTTGTTAAAGGACAGCTCTCTGACACCAACTTCTTCAAACTAACGGGAACACGGGACAGTGACGATCGTGTGAGCAACAGATGAGCGTGGCGAATAGATGGGCTCCACCTTGGCTTTTTCTCATGACACAAAGATGATTTGATAAAAAAAGTGCAGGTAACGGTTTCTGGACATGGTGTTGTGGCGCACACGTACCTCCGTTGATGAAAGGTGTGAGCGTGACTTTGGCCTCGGCCGTCCAGTTGCCGTCGCCGGACGCAGAGGAGCCCGATGACAAGGACGCCGCGGCCTGCTCCGAGGTGACCTCCTTGGTGTCGTTGCAGGCCAGGAGTGTGAAGTTGCTTAAAACAGGAGTCTTAATATAATGTGCATTTCTAAAGAACACCCCGTCTATAATCTCTGTCCTCATCTTATGCTCTTCCATGATGTCTATAATATCTTCTCAACTCGCCTCAGTGTTCAACTGTTGTATTTTTCCATGATGCCTATAATCTCAACTTCTGTACTTTTCCGTGACATCATGCTGAAATTCAATAAAGGCATCCTCCACCTCGAAAAGATAAGAGAGAACCACCGAGCCGAGCGCGAGATACCACCTCGCGCCTCGACCTCTCTTCCGCCGGCCGGTGCCTTTAAAATATAACACAGTCTCTGCCTCGTTTTTCCTTGATGCACGGTTGGTAATTGCGTTGATCTGTTATTTCGGACCCAACAAGGAGGGACAAAACTGGGCGCTCCTGACAGCGCCACCCAGAAGTGATTCACAGTATTTTGGTCAGAAAACAGGCCAGAGAATGTGTGGTGCTGAAATCATGCTTTATTAAAACAAAACGACAAACAAACACTCAAGGAGGACCAAGTAAAGAAAAGAAGAAGAAAAAAAAAGCTTCCGCCGGCAGGCGCACGAGGCAATGCCGACTGAAAGCTACACACACACACACACACACAAACACGCTAACGAGCCAGATCCTCCGAGAGGGTACGCCACTATACTGCCCCCAGATATAGTCGGGCAACCAGGCTGGGAAAAGGCCCCGGGGACCATTGCGGGCGGGAGCGGCGCCACTATGTCAAGGGGAAAGAGCAGGCCACTTGCGCGCTCCGCTGGTCACAAAATGAATGGTCGCTCCGAGCCAAAGCAAGAGTGAGATCCGCCGAGGCCTCTCACGCGAGGGTGACGCAAGTGGCGCTGGGGGTCTCGCCTTGGCGGGAAACGGTAATGGCGACACGAGTCAAAAAAAGCAGAGGTTGCTTTCACCGGTGATTGAACTTTGGCGGGGAGACGCTCCACCCGCCGAGGCCATCTTAGACATCAACGTAGCGTTGAGGCGCAGGGATTTGGTTTCCACGCTTGCCGGGGTATTCGTTCCGTGTGGGACTTTCCCCCGCTGAAGCGCATTTGCGTTCACTCTTTCACTTCATATTCTTGCTAGAAATAACAAGGCAGACATTTGGCATAACCGTCCGATCCGGCTATATACATTATGTACACGGAACTGCAAAAGTGTTGTCGTGTTTCAAAACAATTCGAGACGCTAGTTGGACGATGGACTAATGTCAATCCATGAATGTGAATGTCAATCCATGAATGCGAATGTCACTCCATGAATGTCAAATTTGGTACAAAAAAGTTCCTATTTACAAGAAGCTAAGTTCGGCTGCACGCTGGCTCTGCGAGATAGAAGAGGAGGCTTCCACGCGCACGCTCTTTGTCTCGGTGGAGCTAAAAGTGGTGGAGCGCGTGGCCGTGGTCTTCACCTGGACGGAAGAGGTTGAGAAAGCTTCGGCTTTTTGTTCCAGGTGTGTCGTCTCTTGGGTGGCTTCTTCTGCATGGCCTGCGGGAATGGGAACAGCACGTTTGCCGGCGGGTACGTTTTCCGTGGCGTCACAATTGTAACTACTTACCGAGGAGGTTGAAAGCGGAAGTGGACCAATACTGACCCAGCTGGTTTCTGGCCTCCACGGTGTATTTTCCGCTGTCCGCTGCCGTCGCTCCGCGTATCTCCACAGAGTAGGCCTCGTCGGTGCGGCTCGTGGTCAAGTCGGATGTGGCCGAAACCTGCGAAGGACCGGGGCCACGTGAAGAACGGGGAGGAGGCGACTGGCAACGTTGGAGCGCAGAAAAAGGAAAATACTCACGGCCGAGTTGTCCTTGAACCCTAACCCCGATGCCGCTCCTTTCAATGATTTGATTTCAGCAACGGAAGGCGGCGGCGGAGATTTGGCGCCAGGCGACTTGACGGCCTCCGGGGACTTCATCCTTTGCGGGCTTTTGACCGGTTCGGGGGACTTGATGCGTGTCGGCGTTTTGACGGGTTCGGGGGACTTGATGCGTGTCGCCGTTTTGACGGGTTCGGGGGACTTGATCCGTGTCGGCGTTTTGACCGGTTCGGGGGACTTGATCCGTTGCGGCGTTTGGACATCTTCGGGGGACTTGATCCGCTGCGGCGTTTGGACATCTTCGGGGGACTTGATCCGCTGCGGCGTCTTGACCGGTTCAGGAGAGGAGAGAGACTCCATCGGCCGCCCGCTCTCGACAGGTTCGGGGCACTCGGCTTCGGGAGAGGCGACTCTCGGGAAGGCCGTCACTTTTTGCCGGGACTGGGATTTTCCAACAGTCAGAGTAAAATGGGCTTCCTGCTTACCGGCGGGATTTACTGCCATTAAAGTATAACTTCCTTGGTCGGACACCAGCACGGACAAGATCTCAAGGGAGGAGCCGTACCGCGTGGAGACGACACGGTGACGGGCAGAGGACCCCAGCTCCACGCCCCCGCGAAGCCACGCCACGGAAGGAGCCGGGTCACCGTCCAGGTCGCAGGTGAATCTGGCGGGATCTCCCTCCTCGACACTCAGAGACTGCGGCGTGTTCAGGATTTGGGCGGGCCGCGCTCTCTCCACCACCCCCACGGATTGGGCCGGCGATTCCTCGGCGGTCGTCGACGAGATGAGGTAGGCGTCCGGTCGGGTGGGATCGGCGGGACGGCATGACGGCGGCTCCTCGTCCCCGCGGGCGCAAGAGAAGGCGGCGTATCTCTCCACCACGTCCAAAGTGGCGCTGTCGGAGATCTCCCCTTTGATGTTTCCGCACACCACCGAGTAGGTGCCGGCGTCTGTGGTCACGCAGTCGTTGATCTGGAGCGTCAGCAGTCCGCCCGAGTTGGCGATGCGGTATTTGGCGCCCGGCACCACATCTTTGCCGTCGTGAAACCACTTGACTCTGGGCTCCGGTTTGGCTTGGACGTTGAGGGTGAAACGGGCGTCGGAACCGGCGGCCACGCGTTGAGAGCGCAAGCGGATGCCCATGCGCAGGACGTGGTCCAGGCTGAAAGGAGACTCCGGCGTTGGCTGGACGCATCTCCGCTCAGACCTGAGCGTCTGCTTTCTCTCCTCGTAGCGGGAGAGAAAATCCACCTGGGGCAAGGCAGACTCCGACACCACCGGCTTTTCCCAGCGGGGAGTTTCGCTCTCCGCCTCAGGGAGCTTCTTGACAACTTTGGGGATATATTCGGCGGCCTGAAACGTCACGTGCTCGGACCAGGTGGCCTCCGAAGCTCTTGCCGCCGCCGCCGCCACCGCCACCGCCACGCGGCGGGTGTCCTTTTGAAAACTTTGGCTCTTCTCCTCCAACTCCATTCGCTTGAGTTGGCTCTTGTAGGTGGTGATTCTGTGGGCGGTGGCGTGAGGTCGGAGTAGCTCCTGATCCTCTCTGTCTTCGTACACTCTCTGCTTCTGTCCGGGAGGTTTGTACGTGGCCTTGTCGTGGCGCTGACGCAGGTCGAGGAAGCTGGGGCCGGCTTCGTGTTTGGAAAGAATTCGGTAGGATTGGTAGCTGGGGCCGGCTTCCGTCTCCCGGTCGACGACGGCGCGCACCCTGACGGGCGACGACGCTCGGAAGCGCACGGGGCTCAGGCCGGGCGGGGAGGCCGAGTAGCCGAGCTCCGGCTCTCCCACCTCCAGGCGAAGGCGCTCCTCCTCCGTCCTCTTGACGGACAGATATTCGCCGACCGGCAGCAGCAGCAGCTCCTCGTCCGACAGGTCGCCCAGCGACCTTCTTCGCACTCGGCGGTAGAAGTCGGTTCCTGGGGAAGGCGTGCGGCGCCTGGAGGGCCTGACCGTCTCCAGGTCGTCCCGGGTGGCCGAGGGGATGCGCCACTTTGGCTTGTACTGGTCTTTGATCCTCACGGGCACCTCGTAGAAGCGCTCCCACCTGGAGAGACGAATCGGCTTCATCCTCTTGCGTTGGACTTTCTCCAGGGGCTCGGGGAACTCGTACTGGTCCCTGAGTTTCCTGTACCACTTCATGTCGGAGAGAGGCCGGAAGTGTTTGATCCCCATGTCCTCTTCCACCGCCAGCGGGTCGAGGGGCCGCGGCGCCGGCACGTCGTAGGGCATGCACAGTCTCTTCTCGTCGGCCCGTTTCTTTCTCTTCGCTTTCTCCAGCTTCACCTGGGCCTGGGTCTTTTCGCTCTTCTTAGTGGCCACGGCGGGCTTGTAGGCGGTGGCCGCCTCCCTGACCGCCTGCGCCGCGGCCGGCGGCAGAGGGAGGACCACGGTGTCGGTCAAAATCTGATGAAGCCGCACCTTCTTGTCCAGCGCTTCCTTTTGAGCCCAGCCCGGATCCTGCCTCGGTCCGCTCTCGTCGTCCCTCTTGACACGAGCGACCCGTTCCACCCGAAGCGTGGCCTGGCAACTGGCCGATCCGGCCGAATTGGTGGCGGTCACCCTGTACAGGCCCGAGTCTTCGGGCAGAGTGTCTCTCACGTGTAGAATGAAGTAATCCAAGCCTTCGTGGACCAGTTGGATAGACGGGCCGAAGGCCACGGGCGTGCCGTCCTTTTCCCACTTGAGTGCGGGGCGGCCCGACACCCGGATCTCGAAGCGAACGTCCTGGCCTTCCTTGCACTCCACGTTGGCCAGGAGACGCTTGAACATGGGCCTGAGGGTGAGGTCGGCCAGTTTGGGCCGAGGGACCACGGTGAGATGGGCCTTGCAGCTGTCGTCCCCGTACTTGTTGCGGGCCGTCACGCTGTATTCGGCGTCGTCGTCGTGGTCCACCGCGCGGACGATGAGCTGGTACAGGCCCTTGTCGCTGAGGAAGGTGTACTTTTTGTCGTCCTCTCCCGGGATCAGCCTCTGGCCCGATTTGTGCCAGGTCACACGGGGCTCGGGGTGCACGGTGACGGTCACGCTGAAGCGCACGTCCTCGCCCACGTGGGCCCGGTGGTTGACAAGGGGCAGGGTGAACTCGGGCGACTTCTGAAGCATTCGGGCCGCGTCCATTCGCCGCTTGGTCCTCTTGATGGCGCGGGCGGTGAAGAAGCGGCGGTAGGAGCGGACGCCGTCCACAAACAGCTCGCCGTAGACGCTGTCTTCGCCGTACTCATTGACCACCTTGCACCTGTACGTGCCGTCGTCGGCCCTGGTCACGCCGGCTACGGCCAGGGTGGCCGTGCCGTCCTCGTAGTGGACGGCGTACTTGTCGCCGGCTTCCAGCTGCCTGACGCCGCAGTACCAAGTGACTTCGGTGGCGCCGTCGTAGTTGTCGATGTTGCAGACGAACTTGACGTCGTCGCCCTCGGCGGCCGCCCGGTGGCCCAGCTGGCCTCCCACCGGTCCGTGCTCGAAGGGCGCGATCTTCACCTTGGCCACCAGCACTCCGCGTTGGGATCTGACCGAGCCACCGCTGGCCACACGGGCCGCAGAGACCACCGTGCTCCATTCCTTCTTGGCGGCGGCCCGGTAGTACCGCCCGTGTCTGTCGCTGGGGATGCTTCTCCCGCTCAGACTTTCCGGGGGGGCGGAGAGCCACGGGTGCGCCAGCGCCTCGGCGGAGGTCATGCGGTGCTTGCGCTCTTTGGTCATCAGGTGGTCCGTAAGGTCCATGGCTTCCACGCTAACTCGCTGGAAGGATTCGTCGTCGTAACCGTAGGCGGCGTTGGAAATGTTGTCGATCATCTGCTGGTGGGTCTCGGCCGCAAAGGGGTTGAGCCCGCAGAGGAGCACGTAGGCCAGGACGCCCACCGACCACATGTCGGTGACGGCGCTCACGGCATCGCCACGGTGGATCTCGGGGGCGGCGTACTCGGCGGTGGTGTACTGGATCTTGATCTGCTCTCCGGGCGTCAGGTGCCTGGACTGGCCCAACTCGATGATTTTGACGCGGCTGCCGCTTCTGGTCTCGTACACCACGTTCTCGGGGCGGACATCGAAATGCCCGTAGCTCTGAGCGTGCAGGAAGTGCAGGGCCGAGCAAATCTGCCGGAGGTAATTGGCAATTTCTCGCTCGTTGAGCTCAAAGTCGGCGGCGTGGAGGCGCACGAAGATGTCCGCGCCCGAGACAAAGTCGTAGATCATCACCAGCTCCTCGGGGCTCTCAAAGGACTCGTGGAGGAGGAGGAAGTTGGCGTGCCTGGCCAGGTTGAGCGTGGCAATTTCCTTCTTGACCAGGGCCTGATCGGCACCCCGGACCTTGACAAATTTGGCCATGTAGGTCTTGTCGGAGCCGACGCTCACGCAACGGTGGACGATGGCAAACTGACCCCTTCCCAGCTCTTCGGCGATGGCGAATTTGCCGTGCAGGTTCTTTGCGTCCGAGTGCGGCGCTTTGCCCCTGGGAACGTGCCCCGCCTCGTCCACCTCCCTGTCGTACAGCAGCACCCTGGATTTGTCCTCCTTGGTCACGACGGGGCCGCCGGCCTCGGACGGCGCGCTCTGTCCAAACTTGTTCTCGGCGATGACCCTGAACTGGTAGCCGGTCCCTCCGAAGAGGCCCACCACCGTGTAGCGGGTGTCGCGAGATTGAGCCACGCGCTCCCACCGCTCCGAGGTGGTGGGGCACTTCTCGATGACGTAGCTGACGACCTTGCTGCCGCCGTCGTTGGCCGGAGCCACCCAGTTCAGGGCCACCGAGTCTCTGGAGACGTCGCTGGCTTGGACGCCCCTGGGGGCGTCGGGCACATCCGCCACATCCAGCTCCACCGTCTGCTGATCGATTCCAAATCGGTTCTTGGCGCAGACGATGTAAAAGCCGGCGTCCTTCTTCTCCACGCCGTTGGGGAAGAGCAGAGAAGTGAAAGATCACGTGACGATGACTTGGTAGTGGCCGTTGCTGTCGATGAGATCTTGCCCCTTCTGCCAGGTGATGACCGGATCCGGCTTGCCTCCGAAAGGTATCTTGATGTTGACCATCTCTCCTCGCAGGGCAGGAATAGCTTCTTTGTCCTTCAGGTTCTTGGGGAGTTGATCTTAGCAGGAACTGCTCACAGAGAAAAAAGAGGCGGTCAATGCGAGGAGAACAACGCGCCGGGCCAAGAAGCAGTGGCCGGAGACCAACGGGGAAAGGTGTAGACAGAGAGAGAGAGAGAGAGAGAGAGAGAGAGAGAGAGAGAGAGAGAGAGAGAGACGGAGAGAGAGAGAGACGGAGAGAGAGAGACAGAGAGAGAGAGAAATAGAATGCACTAGTGACTGGTGTGCTTACCTTCGACATCCAGAGAGACGGTAGCGCAAATGGACCCTCCTTGGTTAGTGGCCCTGATCTGGTAGATGGTGGAGTCCTCCTCGTCAGCTTGGGCGACGACCAATTGGTGGTAACCTCCCTTGAATTCCTGGATCTTGATCTTGGTTCCATCCGAACACATCTCCTTTCCTCGTCGGAACCATTTGATCACGGGTTTGGGTTGTCCCGTGATCTTGCAGACCAGCGTGGCGTTGCTCTTGTACTTCACGCTCATGTTCCTCAGCTCCTCCCTGAAAGCGGGCGCGCGGACGTCGACGGCCGTGGCCGGCACGATGGCGCCACTCTCCTCGCTGTAGTCACTCTGTCCCCCGAGGTTCTCGCACTTGACCCGGAACACGTACTCGGCGCCCTCCGACAAATGCTTGACGGAGAAGACCGTCTCTCCAGGCAATAGCTCTTGATTTTGGAGCCGCCGTCGCTGAGCGGAGGCTTCCAGGAAAGCACGCAGGAGTCCTTGGTGATGGCAGAAACCACCACTGCCAGAGGCGCAGATGGTTTCTCTGTGGAAAAACGACAGCCGTTGGTCAGTCAAACAGGCCACGATTTGTCCTGGCTTTTTTTTTTTTTTTTTTGAAACTATTTTCTTTTTGCCCGACGCGAACGCAACCAATTGGGTCTTGATGACAATAGGCGAGGCCAGTTCCAGGGGGTTGCTGTTGCCATAGCGATTCTGGGCATAGACCCGGAAGAAATAAGGTTGGGCACCCGGCAAGACGTGCCGTTCACCGAGATGGACACCAACTCCCACTGGCTTCCTTCCCTGTCTTGGCGCTTCTCCACGATGTAGTTGGTGACAGTGCAACCCCCGTCGTCCTTGGGGACCTTCCAGCCGATGATCACCGAGTTCTTCAGGAGGGCCTCCAGAACGATGGGACCCTGGGGCGCGTCAGGCTTGTCTGCGCGACAAACGCAATCGGCGTGGTCAGCGGCGGCCACTCTGGAATGCAACCAGGGCGACTCTGGAATGTAACGGCGGCCACGTACCGTGGATTTCCACGTTGAAGGCGGCGTCGGCCCGGCCAAAGTGGTTGTGCAGTCGGATCCTGTATTTTCCTCCGTGGACTCTGCGCTGCACGTTCTTGATGACCAGGTGGGTGTAATGCTCGGTGCTCTCGATGCTAATGTCGTCCGAGTCCTCCAGGGTCTTGGCTTCGTGGAGCCATGTAATCTTGGGCACGGGGCGGCCAACGTAGGCGGCGTGGATGCGAAGGGTCGTTCCCAGACCGGCGTAGTAGGTGCTCTTGAGCGGGTGGTCGGCGCTGAAGGCCGCAGCCGCTTCCAAGACCAGCGTTCCCGTGCTTTCCGCTTCTCCGGCATCATTGCTGGCCTTGCAGGTGTACGCTCCCTCGTCCTCCTGTCAGTCGGTCGTGATGGAAAGGGAGTGGTTGCGGCCGTTGGAGCTCATCTCGTATTTGCGCGACTCGGCAATCTCCTTGCCCGCGTGGTACCACCGGATCTCGGGCATGGGCCTGCCGATAATCTGGCACTTCATGACGGCGGGCTGGCCCAGTTTTTCGGTGACTTCGTCCATTTTCTTTCTGAGACTGGGTTTGGTTTCACCTGTGCGGGCCATGCGGACGGGGGGGGGCAGAAACCAAATGTTAACTGTCAGCTCGTTGTCGTGACGCCTACCCACGGCGCCGTCTCCGCCGCGGGGGTTATTATACGCACCGCTCAGTTTGGTCTTGACGCAAGCGGCGCTTCGTCGTGGTCTGCTAATTCCCGTCTCGTTCTCGGCATACACTCTGAACTCGTATTCGGTGGCTTCGGACAGACCGCGCATGGTGAACTCCTGTTCTTTCAGCCTCTGCTTGTTGCATTTCTGCCAGCTACTTTCGGTGGACTTCCTACATTCCAGCCAGTATCCCAGGACCTCCTTCCCACCATCACATTCTGGAGCTTGCCAGTGAATGCTTATGGTGTTGTTGGTCACTTGCGTCGTATCAATTTCGCCCGGCTGGCCAGGCTTATCTGCAACAAAAAAAACCAAAAAAAAACCATTTTGTAATACACTCTAGCGGACGTGCTCTAGGCTTAGTCCGCCACTTGGCACGTGGGAGCGGTACTCACCGAAGGGATCTTTGCACACGACGGAATCGGAGGCGGGTCCGGCCTCGCTCTCGCCGATATCGTTGAGGGCGACCACGCGGAAATGATAGTCCACGTCCTCTGTGAGTCCGTACAGCGTGAACATGGTGGAGAGAATCCGGGCGGAGTGACGGCGCCATTGCTCGGAGGCCACCTCCTTGTACTCCAAGTAGTAACCCGTGACGCGAGAACCCCCGTCGTCCTTTGGTCGGGACCAGGCCAGTGCCACCGAGTTCTTGGTGAAATTCATGATCTCGGGCGGAGCGCCGGAGGGTTCCGGCGGGCCTGTTTGGCAGAGCAGACGTCAACGACTCACGGGACTCACGGGGGGCCGGTGATTCACTTCTACTCTATACTTACAGAGCGGAGTCCGGGGAACCAGCGGCTGCGCCGACTTCAGAGAGGGACCGATGCCTTAAGTGTTCTCGGCGGTAACCTTGAAGTGGTATTCTGTCCCCTCCTTCAGGCCTTTGACCACTAGCTGAGTATCGGTCACCCTGCCGTCCACGATGTACCAGGCGTTCCTGCACACCTCCCCCCGTTCCACGATGTAGCCCAGTATCTCGGCGCCGCCGTTGTCGCCGGGCACCCCCCAGGACAATTTCACCGAGTTTGCCTGGATTTCCTCGTAGGTCAACGGTCCTTCGGCGGCGCCGGGGCGGCCGATGACGTTGACCTTAATTTGGGCCTTCTTCTTGCCCACTTTGTTCTGAAGGAGGAGCTCGTAAACACCCGAGTCGGTCCTCTCGGCCCCTTTGATCACCAGTTCGCTGGTGTCCTCGGTGTGCGCCACCATGGCCCTGTTGGACACGACCGCGCCGTCCTTGGACCACGAGCAATTCGGGGGAGGTTTTCCCTTGACGGGGAGGGAGAGCCGGACCACGCCGCCGTGGCGAACCACGTACACATCCTTGTATTTCAGCTCCAGTTCATAATCGGGAGGTTCTGTGGGAGTAGAACAAGGCGTGAGACTTTTGGCCCAGCTGGCCGAAGACCAGGCGTTTGGACGGTGCCCGGCGCGCCGGCTCACCCGACATCTCGGTGACCGAGACGGTCCCGGGTACTTCGGCGGCCTCGCCGCAACCGCCGGCGTTGCAGGCCAGCACTCGGAATTTGAACTGGTCTCCTTGCGGCATGTTGGACAAAGTGTACTCGCAAATCAGAGACGGAGTGGTGTTGCATTTGAGCCAAGCCACGGTGCCCGCCTTCTGCATCTCGATCAGGTAGCCGTCCACTTTTGCGTCTCCCTCGTCATCGGGGGGACTCCAGGCCAACGATACGGACGACTTGGTGGTTTCTGTAATCCGAGGGTTCTGCGGACAACCGGGTGGATCTGACCGAGAAAACAACAAAAAAAACTCACATTTTTGGAGTGCAAAATCCTTCTTTTTTTTTACCGACTCCCACCAGATTCTTTCAATGAGACGGGGGGGATTTGGGCGGTCTCTCACCAATGGGATCCGCTGCCACCGCCGGTTTGGAAGGCAAACTCGGTTTGCTTATTCCGCGGGCGTTGACGGCCAGAATTCTGTGCTCGTACTTCAGACCTTCAGTTAACTCTGTCGAGCGGTATCTGGTCATGGTGATGGGATTCCTGTTGGCTCGCACACGTCCTCTGTGAGTCCGGACAGCGTGAACATGGTGGAGAGAATCCGGGCGGAGTGATGGCGCCATTGCTCGGAGGCCACCTCCTTGTACTCCAAGTAGTAACCCGTGACGCGAGAACCCCCGTCGTCCTTTGGTCGGGACCAGGCCAGTGCCACCGAGTTCTTGGTGAAATCCATGATCTCGGGCGGAGCGCCGGAGGGTTCCGGCGGGCCTGTTTGGCAGAGCAGACGTCAACGACTCACGGGACTCACGGGGGGCCGGTGATTCACTTCTACTCTATACTTACAGAGCGGAGTCCGGGGAACCAGCGGCTGCGCCGACTTCAGAGAGGGACCAATGCCGTAAGTGTTCTCGGCGGTAACCTTGAAGTGGTATTCTGTCCCCTCCTTCAGGCCTTTGACCACTAGCTGAGTATCGGTCACCCTGCCGTCCACGGTGTACCAGGCGTTCCTGCACACCTCCCCCCGTTCCACGATGTAGCCCAGTATCTCGGCGCCGCCGTTGTCGCCGGGCACCCCCCAGGACAATTTCACCGAGTTTGCCTGGATTTCCTCGTAGGTCAACGGTCCTTCGGCGGCGCCGGGGCGGCCGATGACGTTGACCTTAATTTGGGCCTTCTTCTTGCCCACTTTGTTCTGAAGGAGGAGCTCGTAAACACCCGAGTCGGTCCTCTCGGCCCCTTTGATCACCAGTTCGCTGGTGTCCTCGGTGTGCGCCACCATGGCCCTGTTGGACACGACCGCGCCGTCCTTGGACCACGAGCAATTCGGGGGAGGTTTTCCCTTGACGGGGAGGGAGAGCCGGACCACGCCGCCGTGGCGAACCACGTACACATCCTTGTATTTCAGCTCCAGTTCATAATCGGGAGGTTCTGTGGGAGCAGAACACGGCGTGAGACTTTTGGCCCAGCTGGCCGAAGACCAGGCGTTTGGACGGTGCCCGGCGCGCCGGCTCACCCGACATCTCGGTGACCGAGACGGTCCCGGGTACTTCGGCGGCCTCGCCGCAACCGCCGGCGTTGCAGGCCAGCACTCGGAATTTGAACTGGTCTCCTTGCGGCATGTTGGACAAAGTGTACTCGCAAATCAGAGACGGAGTGGTGTTGCATTTGAGCCAAGCCACGGTGCCCGCCTTCTGCATCTCGATCAGGTAGCCGTCCACTTTTGCGTCTCCCTCGTCATCGGGGGGACTCCAGGCCAACGATACGGACGACTTGGTGGTTTCTGTAATCCGAGGGTTCTGCGGACAACCGGGTGGATCTGACCGAGAAAACAACAAAAAAAACTCACATTTTTGGAGTGCAAAATCCTTCTTCTTTTTTTACCGACTCCCACCAGATTCTTTCAATGAGACGGGGGGGATTTGGGCGGTCTCTCACCAATGGGATCCGCTGCCACCGCCGGTTTGGAAGGCAAACTCGGTTTGCTTATTCCGCGGGCGTTGACGGCCAGAATTCTGTGCTCGTACTTCAGACCTTCAGTTAACTCTGTCGAGCGGTATCTGGTCATGGTGATGGGATTCCTGTTGGCTCGCACCCATTTGTCAGACCTGACTTCTTTGCGCTCAATGATATAACCGGAAACCTCCAGTCCGCCGTCCTCTTCCGGCGGGTTCCACGCCACGGTCATTCCGTCGCGTGAAACGTCAAAGACGGTGGGTCGTCCGGGAGATCCGGAAACATCTGTTGAAGATGGACAGCGGGTTGGCTTCTGTCCACGCCTAGCTTGGAGGGCAGCGGGTTAAGGGGGTTACGCACGACGCACGTGGTACCATAACGACGCACGTGGTACCATAAGGACGCATTTTTCTCTCCACAGCCCTGCTGTCTACCGGTCGGTGTCAGGCGAGTGCGGGTGAACGGGCTAACGCCAGCCCGCCCCCTCCCAAAAGGGGTGGCGGCCTTCACGGCCATAGAGGAGGAGCACTTACTTGTCAAGCTCTTGCAGGTGACGATGCCAGACTGCGAGAATTCCCCCACGCCGTAGCGATTGAAGGCGGCCGCGCGGAAGACGTACTCGTCTCCCTCGATCAGGTTGTGAAATTTGAAGGTGGGTCGGCTGACCGACCCACAAATGGGCACCCAGCCCGGTCAGTGGGCGTCTCGCTGCTCCACCACGTAGCCGCTGACGGGAGCCCCGCCGTCCCTGAGAGGGGGATCCCAGCTACAGGTGACGGAGGTGGCGTCGATCTCGTCCAATCGGATGGCTCCTTGGGGTTGGTCGGGTTTGGCTGAGAAGGGAGGATATTCCGTCAGTTCCAAGCCACCCGCTCGTCCCAAAGCCGGCGCCACGTCCGGCTCGGGTTACGACAAATGAAAGCTTTCCTTACAGAGGACGACAACTCGGACGACCTCGGTGGTGACCCCGACGGCGTTCTTCAGCTCCAGGGCGTAGTCGCCGGTGTCGGCGATGGTTGCGTCCGAGACGGTGAGTTTGGAAAACTTGCCGCCGCTCTGGATCTTGACACGCTCGGTGATTTTGATCCTGTCCTCACCGAGGAACCAGAGGCAGGACGGGGGAGGCCTGCCGACAATGGGCAGGTGGAGCTCCAGCGTCTTGCCGGCCAGCACGTGAATGCTCTTCTGGGGGAGGCTGCTGAAATCCACTGCGGGCATGACTGGCAGAGACAAATCAAAGGATTACAAAAAAAAAGGCCAAGGACTGCAGAGAGCCAGTAAACATTTGGGGTTCACCCCAGCGCTCACCTCTTTGCTCTTGCACGGTCACGGGCGCCACCAGGCTGTTGACGGCTTTGATTCGGAAGGAGTACTGCTCCTTCTCGTTCAGCTTCTCCACCGTGTGCTCAAAGTCGGTCATCTTCAGCGAGGCCACCTTCATCCATTTGTCGCCGCCAAACTGGCAGGCCTCCAAGACGTAGGCGGTCACTCTGCTGCCCCCGTCGTGCTCGGGCTTCTCCCAGGCCAAGGAAACGCTGCTCTTGGTGACGTCCGTCACCTCCAGTTTTGCCGGCGGGTGAGGGACCTCGCAAACCAGGACCACGTCCGGGGTCTCGCGAGGCTCGCCCACGCCGTATATGTTTTCCGGGAGGACTCGGAAGTAGTACAGCGTGCCCTCCAGCAGGCCTTGGATTTTGAAGCAGGTCTTGCTGCACTTGGAGGTCACCGTCTTGTAGGCCCTCATGGATGCCTCGCGCCTCTCGATGATGTAGTTGTTGACGGGCTCCCCGCCGTCCACGGTGGGCGCTTCCCAGGTGATGGTGGCGGCTTCTCTGGTCAATTCCTTGACCTGGATGGCTCCCGTCGGTCCCGGCGTGTCTGGAAGGATTCAGAGTTTGTCGTCGGCCGAGGAGTGCCGAGACGGCCACGACGGCATTCGGACGAGGGACGGCGATGGCTCACCGTAGACTTTGACCACCACAAAGACTTCCCGCTTCCCGGCAGAGTTCTCGGCGACCAGCGTGTATTTGCCCGCGTCGTAGCGGTGGACCTTGTCGACGATGAGCGTGGTGGACTTGCGCGTGACCTCCACGAAGCCCCGGTTGTTCAGATCGACGCCCGGCTTGGTCCAGGCCACGGTCGGCGCGGGACGCCCGCTAACGTTAACAGAGAGGCGGAGGGAGCCGCCGGCACGCAGGCAGACGGTCTTTTTCAAGTCGTCGGGCAGGTCAAAGTCGGGCGTTTCTGTTGGGCGGAGGTCAAATGAGGTCAGTTGAGCCAGCTACTCGACTACTTGGCGTCACGACAAATGGAAGTGGAACGCCGGTATCTAACGGCGTCCCACTTCCGGTTGTTCCGAGGCCTTTCTTCCTTGGCCCGAACGGGCGACGTACCGATCCTCTCGGTCGGCTCAGTCTCGGCACTGTGCTCGCTGAAGTCTCCGGTGCCGTTGATGTTGACGCCGGTCGCTCTGAAGCGATACTTCTTCCCCGAGCAAAGTCCGGTCACCGTGTGCTCGGAGGTGCGCAGCGTTTTCTGGTGGGCCCTGGTCCACTCCTTCGTTCCGGCAGGTAGCCCAAGACGTCGGCCCCTCCGTCTTCGGCGGGACGAGACCAGGCCAAGGCGATGCTGTCGCCGTGCGTGTCGGTGATACGAGGCGCCGAAGGCGGGGAGGGGGTGCCTTTAAACCGGAAAAGAGCAGCGGTGGTAAAGAGATGGAAACGCCGGGATGACCAAAAGGATGGCGGCGTCGGACCTAAGGGGGTCCCAGACGACTCCCCGGTGGGGTACTCACACGTCGGCACTCTGCACACGACGTAGAGAGAAAGCTCGCTGGGTTGGCTCTCTCCGGCCTTGTTGATGGGCGTCACTCTGAACTGCTCTGAACGCTCCCTTCCGTCAGACCGGAGACTTTCAGCGAGGTGTCCAAGTGTGCTCCGCTCCTGTTCACCTTCACCCAGCGGGCGCTCTTCTTCTCCCGTCTCTCCAGCAGGTAGTGGGTCAACGGGCTGCCGCCGTCGCTCTCGGGCTTCAGCCACTCCACGCTGGCAAAGTCCTTTCCGGACGCCAGGATCTCTGGGGCGCCGGGTGGACTCGGCACGGCTGGAGAAAAAAAGAGAGCTTTGTTCGAGGCCCGGGTGGGAAAGAGGACTCCGGTGGGAAGGCGAGTGTCGCTCGCTCGCCCCCGGAGCGTATGACGGAGCTGGGACGGACGGGGGAACTCACTGAAGGTGTTTCTGGCCAGCACGGGCTCCGAGACAAGCGGGACTCCGGCGCCGTACTTGTTGATCCCACGCACTCTGAACAAGTATTCGGTGTTCTTGAACAGGCCTCTGATGGCGCAGGTCAGCTCCTTGCACTCGGCATTCATGAAGACCCAGGTCTGTTGGTGTCTCTCCTCTCCACCAGGTAGTGAGAGACCTCGTCGCCCCCGTCTTCCAGGGGAGGCTTCCAGCTCAGGGTGCACGACTCCTCGGTCAGCCCGCCGATCTGGATGCCGCCTTGGCATACCCCCGGAGTGTCTGCAAAGAAGGGACGCGGCGGCGCCGCCGGTCACCTGGCGGCCCCGGCGGGAATTGGACGAGGAGTGGCGAGGGGGGCCCCCGCTCACCTAGCACCTTGACGTTGACCTCGGCAGTCTTGGTCCCGCTGGCATTCCTCACGGTGAGAATATACTTGCCGCTGTCGTCCCTGTCGCAGAACTTGACCACGGCCGTGGCCCGCTGGGGCGTGTAATGCAAGTGGTACTTCTCGCACAGGTCCAGCTCCCTGTTGCCCTTGGACCAGGAAGCCTTGGGCTCGGGTCTGCCGCCCACCGCGGCGTCCAGGACCAGATCGGATCCCGCTCTGACCAGAACCACTTCAGAGAGGAGTTTTCCGTCCAGCTGAGCCTTCGGGGGTTCTGTCGGGATAATCGGGGCCGAACCGTCGACGCGGGTTAGATAGAGTGTACCCGGCGATGGGCGACTCTGCTGGAAAGGATGGCTCACCAAAGTCGGTCATGCACTGCACCGAGCCCGTGGACTGGGACGGGCTGCTGAAGACCTGGTTGGAGTTCTTGGCGATGACTCTGAACTCGTACGCTTCTCCCTCGGTCACGGTGTAGAAGGTGTCGGTCACATTTGTGTAGTTACACTTGAGCCAGCGGCCCTCGCCCGTGGGGGTATACGGCTTCCGTTCGATAACGTAGCCCACGATGGGACTGCCGCCGTCATTGAGTGGAGCCGGCCATTTGAGCGACACCGTGGTCCTGGTGACTTTTGTCACCTCCGGCTTACTCGGGGGATCTGGGAAGAGAGCAGTTTGGCCGGCGTCAGCCGGTGGGGCCGGCGTCAGCCGGCGGGCCCGGCGGAGCCCCGCTCCGGTAAGGTCACGTGCCGGCGGCGATACTCACCGACTGGATTTTGGGTGACCGCTCCTTTGGAGGCTTCGCTGGCTTTACTCAGACCAGCGCCGTTCATGGCGTAGACTCGGAACTGGTACTCCAGACCGTCTACCAGTTCCTCCGCCCGGTAGAAGCACTCAAAGCATGGGATCTTGTTCTGCCTCACCCAGAGAATATTGTTTCTCTCTTTCTTCTCAATCCAGTAGCTGGTGACTCTGCTGCCGCCGTCGTGATAGGGCTCCTCCCACTTCAAGGTCACGGCGTTGGCGGAAACATTGGACACGGTCGGCCTGGTCGGGGGCCCGGGCGGCGCTGCAAAGAGTCCAGACGGCACGTTACCACCGGGCGGGGCTTCTGCCGCGGAAGAATGATCGCTCGGCTGGGCTCTACTCACCGAACGGGTGCTCGGCCACGATGGTCTCGGACTCGGCGGGCTTGCTGACGCCAAATCTGTTCTCGGCAGAGACTCTGAAGGTGTACTGCATGTACTCGGTGAGATGGGCGATGTCCAGAGACGTCCGCTTCACGCTGGAGTTGATCAGCTGCCAGGCGGTGGAACCCGATTCTCGCTTCTCCACTATGTAGTTGGTGACGTCCGTACCGCCGTCATCTTCCGGCGCCTCCCAGCTGACCACGCAGGATTCCGAAGTGATGGCCGAGACGGCGACGGGGCCCGACGGCGCGGCGGGTTTGCCCATGACGTTCACGTCGATGGTGAAGGTCTGGCTTCCGGCCACGTTCTCCAGGGTCAGGTGATATTTGCCACCGTCGCCCCTCATGGCCTCCTTGACGGATATGCTGGCCCAGTCTTTGGTCACCCCGATGGAGACTCGGTCCGTGTTCTTCAGCCTCATCTCCTCCAGCCGCCAGGCCGCCTTGGGAGCGGGTCTGCCGGAAATGGGCACTCGGATGGTGAAGGTGCTGCCGGATCTGCAGGTGATCAGCTGGTTGGTGATCTCGCTGAGGTCGGCCGCCGGCGGGACGTGAGGCTCCTTGACCGTCACCGGGGCCGGCGTCTCCCTGGGTCCGCTCAGGCCCGACTGGTTCTTTGCCCTCACGCGGACATGATACTCGTCGCCCTTGTTGAGCTTGTCCATGACGTAGGAGAGGTTCTTGGTGTTGCCGACCGGGACCCACTTGTCCGTCCCCCGGGGCCGGGCCTCCACCACGTAGAACTGGATGCGGCTTCCGCCGTCGTGCTCCGGCTTGGGCCAGCTCAGCGACAACGAGCTGTCTGTGGTGTCCACCACGTCCAACCTCTTTGGTGGCGCCGGCTCGGCCGTGGCCACCACGGGATCGGTGATCTCCAGCGCCTCGCCCACGCCGTGCTGGTTCTCCGCCGAGACCCGGAAGAAGTAGGGCACGCCCTCCAGGAGGTCCTGGATCTTCAGGACATTCTGGGCGCACTTGCCCCCCGACTGCTGCCAAGTGCGGCGGGTGGCCTCCCGTCTCTCCACGATATAGTGGTGGACGCGGGCGCCGCCGTCGTTGAGCGGAGGCTCCCAAGCCAGGGTGACCGAACCCCTGGAGACCTCTCGGAAGGCCTGAGCCCGAGGAGGGCCGGGGGTGTCCAGGACTTTGACGGTGAAAGTCATGGCCTGGCCGCCGCTGCTGTTTGTTTGTTTTGTTTTTGCACTACAAGCGCCTGAGGATTGCCCTCAGATAGCGCTAGAGCTGCCACTGGAACGCGGATTATTTCATCCGGGGGGTAGTCGGAGGTGAGGGGCAGTCAAATGTCTCCGGCTGGATGAAAAACGTAGGGTGCCACGGTCCTTGTTGGCAGCTCTGAGTGGTATTTGTTGGAATTCGCAGGCCGCAGCGAGCGGCCTCTCAGGAGACACCACGTGAAGGTTTCCAACTTTGTCTCCCAAAGATGCGGGGTATGATGCTCACAGCACCTGGTATTCCCAAGCGGTCTCCCAATCAGGTACTAAACAGGCCGAACCATGCTTGGCTTCCGAGATCGGACGAGATCGGGCCTTTTCAGGGTGGTATGGCCGTGAGCGGCGCCGCTGCTGTTCTCCAGGTTGACGGTGTATTTGCCCGAATCATTTCTGGTACACTTTTCCAGATGGAGAGTACTGCTTCCCTCGCCACTGGTGACCTCCGCCGCGACGCCCAGTTCCCCTTCCTCTTTCTGGCAAGTGGCGAGGGGGGCGGGCTTGCCCCTGAAGTGGAGGCTTAGCTTGACGGCGCCGCCGGCCTTGACAATATGCGTCTGCTTGAAGCTGGCGTCAATATCCACCTGGGGCGGCGCCAGTCTCTCGACGGCCCGGGCCGGTTCCGGGGTGACGGCGTCCTCGCCCCTCCCCACTTGATTCACGGCCGCCACGCGGAACTTGTAGTCCACCCCGCCACGTAGCCCGGTGGCCGTATACTTGGTGTCCGGGACCAGCTCGGGGTTGGCTCTGGTCCAGTCGGCTTCCGGGCCCTCCTGCACGTCAATGGCGTAGCCCAGGATGTCGGAGCCGCCGTCGTCGGCGGGTCTGCTCCATTCCAGACTGATGGAGGAGTAGGTGGAGTCCGACACGCAGACCACGGACGGAGCGCACGGGATGTATTTGGGCTCCACGGCTTTGATGGGCAGGGAGACGTTGCTGGGCCCTCCCACGCCGGCGTCGTTGACCGCCGTGACCCGGAACTCGTACTCGGTATTCTCGGCCAGGTGAAGCACCGTGTGGGCACATTCCGTGATGGGTTTCCTAGAGAGCACCTTGTAGAAGCGGACGGTCTTCTTCTCTCGTTTTTCCACAATGTAGTGGCGGATGGGGCTTCCTCCGTCGGACGTGGGAGGAGTCCAGGCCAAAGCGATGCTTTCTCCCGTCACCCCGGTGGCGTCGGGAGTGCCCGGAGAATCAGGGGTGGCTGAGGAGGGATAGCCAACGAAGGGAGACAAGTCAAGACTTTGTGGTGAAGGTCTGAAATCTCATTAGACATGTACGGTGACGACAAAAGCATCGGACTGGACGCCGCTCGCTCCATTCAATTCAACGCAACTCAATTCAAATGTCCGTGTCGGTGGGGCGACGCGACTTACTGTATTGCAGCTGTGCGACCACGGGGCAGGATTCCAAAGGTCTGCCCAGCCCAAACTTGTTGACGGCGGACACTCTGAACTGGTACTCGTTGATCTTCATGAGTTTGGTGGCGGTGAAGCTGCACTCGCGACAGCTGTCGGACACCAGCGCCCAGGAGATCTTGGAGGTTTCGCGCTTCTCGATCACGTAATGGGAAATTTCCGAGCAGCCGTCGTTCTCCGGCGGATTCCACGACAGACGGCACCTGCCCTCGGAGATGTCGCTGAAGGCGATGGGTCCCACCGGTTCTCCTGGCGTGTCTGCGTCGCACAATCCGGTTCGGGGTTAGTGGGGCGAAAAGAGGGCGGGGAGAAGGAGAGCGTCCCCGAGCCCGCTCCCTCGTACCTTGCACTTTAATGAGGAGATCCTCCTTTTTGCTGCCGGAGCCGTTGGTGGCCTCCACGGTGTAGAGGCCGCGGTGAGTGCGGTCGGCGTCTCTGATGAAAAGAGTGCTGTGCCCGGCCACGGTGATGATGTCCATCATCTTCTTGGTGATTTCCACGCCGTCTCGGTACCAGACCACCTTGGGAACGGGCCGTCCGCCGATGGCCACCTTCACCCTGATGTTGTCGCCCGCCGTCACCGTCAAACCCTCAAAATATTCTGGGCCAAACTCGATGTGAGGCGCAGCTGGTCGGGGGGGGGGGGGGGGGGGGGGATGAGGCCGTGACGGTTTGATCATTATCAGTCTTTTAGCCGGCTTCTGCGTGCCACTTACCGTTCTCGCTTCGGACCACGATCAAACCGGACGAGTTGGACGGGGGGCTGACCACCCCCATGGCGTTTCTGGCCACGACCCTGAACTCATAGCGCTCGTTGAGCGTCAGGCCGGTCACCGTGTGCTGGCAGTCGTGGACGTCGCTCAAGTTGGCCTTGAACCAGCGACCCTCGCCCTGGCGTTTCTCCACGGTGTAGGCGGTGACCTTGCTCCCCCCGTCACGTTTGGGCGCCTCCCACTTGAGGGTGATGGAGTTAGCCGTCACGTCAGTGTAGTCCGGCTGGCCGGGAGGATCTGACAAACACAGCGCGGGCCTCGAATCATTATTTTTGTTTTTTTTCCGGGGGCTGACAAAAGGCATTTTTTCCGGAGTAACGACGCGCCACTGGACGGGCGCGCGGCCGCGGTCCAAACTCACCGACGGGACTGACGGCCATGACGGGCTCGCTGGCGTCGCCGGCCCGGCCGCAGCCGGCGTCGTTCTGCGCGCAGACCCGGAAGGAGTACTCCAGGCCTTCGATGAGATCCGGGACCCTGTAGTCGTTGTCCTTGATGGGCGCCGCGTTGACCTTCTGTCACAGGATGCTGTTCTTTTCCCTCTTCTCCAGGTGGAAGCCCTGGACGGGCGTGCCGCCGTCGTAGCTGGGCCTCTCCCAGCGGACGGTCATGCCGTCGTTGGTGACGTTGTAGGCCAGGGGCTTGCCGGGCGGGCCCGGGGGCCTGAACTGGTGCTTGGCCAGGACCAGCTGAGAGAGCAAGGCTTCGCTGGCGCCGTATCGGTTTTCCGCGCACACTCGGAACTGATACTGGAGCCCCTTGATCAGGTTGGGCACTCTGAATTGCGTGTCCCGCACGGCCGAGCAGGCCATCTTCCAGTCGGGGCGAGAGGCGTCCCGCTTCTCCACCGTGTAGCAAGCGATGTCTCCGCCGCCGTCGTCGTTGGGCTGGTCCCAGGAGATCAGCACGCTCTCCGCCCTGACCTCGTCCAGGCGGAGGGGCCCGAGGGGCTTGGACGGGGGACCCAGGGTCAGGACGTGGACGTGGAAGGACTTTCTGCTGATCACGTTGTCCAGCGTCAGGGTGTACTTGCCCTCGTTCTCTTTCTTCACCCGCTTTATGGTGAGGGTGGCTTTGTCGTCGGTCTTCTTGAAGCGGACCCGCTCGCTCTCCTTCAGGGGAAGGTTGTCCTTCAGCCACGACAGCGAGGGCTTTGGTTTGCCCCGGTACGGCAGCTCCAGGTGGACGTTGTGTCCCAGGCGGACGCAGATCCTCCCGTCCGGGTACTCGGCCAGGCTGGCCTCGGGGGTGATGACGTAGTCCGCCACCTTGACGGGCCCCGTCTTCACATAGTCGCCCTGACCCTTCTCGTTTCGAGCGGCCACTCTGAAGAACACCTCCGAGTGCTCCTTGAGTTTGGGGACCTCAAAGTGGCAGTGGCGACTGGTCTCTCCCAGCGACCAGTCCTCGCCGGCGGCGGCTTTCCTCTCCACCACGTAGTCGGAGATGATGCTGCCGCCGTCGTGGTCAGGCTTCAGCCACTGCAGGGTGACCCAGGTCTTGGAGGAGTCCCTCACGGAGACTTGTCTGACGGGGCCGGGGCATTCCGTGGCCTTCACCGGCTCCGGAGTCTCGCAGGCTTCGCCCACGCCGTTCTCGTTCTCGGCCAGGACGCGGAAGAAGTAGGACGTCTTCTCCGAGAGGTCCTCCACGCCGCAGCTGGTCTCCGTGTATTTGCCGTTCACCGCCGAGTAGTATCTCTTGGAGGAGTCCCTCTTTTCTACGATGTAGTTGGTGATTTCGGCGCCCCCGTCCAGCGAGGGGCTCTCCCAGCACAGGGTGACTCTTCCGCGGGTCACGTCTTTCAGCCTCAGGTTCCTGCACTGAGGTGTCCTGGACCTTCACCCACAAGCTCAGGGTCTTGGGCTCCCCCACGCCGTTCTGGATCTTGACGCTATATTTGCCAGTGTCCAGCTTGGTGACCCGCCGCAAAACCAGGACGGTGGCCGTGTCCGAGTGGTGGAATTCGTAGGAGGGGTCGTCGTCGATGCGCGAGTCTCCTTTGCTCCAGGAAGCGGAGGGCGAAGGTCGTCCCTTCAGCGGAACCGAGAGCTCCACGTCCTTGCCGGCCTTCACGATGTAGTGGGTCCTCGTGGCCACGTCGGAGTCGATCTGAGCTTCCTCTGTGGAAGGAAGACAGCCGGTCAATTTGCCACGTCCGGTTTTCCCTTCCAGAAGAAAGGGTGAAGCGTGGAGTCACACCTACCCAGGATATCTTTAGCCTGGACGGGCTCGCTCATCTGCAGGGCTTCCCCGCGGCCCGCGCAGTTGGCGGCAGAAACTCGGAAGAAGTAGTTGACGTCCGGCTTCAAGTCGTGGACGGTGTACTCGGTGGTCTTGACCTCTCCTTTGGACGTGAGCGTGGCCCAGTCCTCCTCTCCTTCCACCAGCTTCTCCACCACGTAGCCGGTCACTTGGCTGCCCCCGTCCCATTCGGGCTGGGACCAGGCCAAAGTGATGGAGGTCTTGGTGGAATCCAGCACCTTCAGCTTGCGAGGCTCGTCGGGGCATTCTGGAAAAACCGAGAGAAGTCGTCGGCGAGGGCGCCCGACTCGGTGGCGCCTTCCCCAAAGCGGTGACCCGGACGACTCATCGATGGGATCGGCGGCCTCGTAAAAGTCGGATTCTTCCGAGAAGGGGCCTTCTCCGGCCCTGTTGATGGCGCAGACGCGGTACTGGTACCGGTTCCCTTGGGTGAGGTGGTAGACGGTCTTTTTGTTGTCGGGAATGGGCTCCTTGTAAACGCGGAACCAGCGCAGACTTTTCTTGTCACGCCGCTCCAGGTAGTAGCCGGTCACCGCGCTACCGCCGTCTACGCCCGGACTTTCCCACTCCACCACCATGGTGGTCTTGGTAATGAGGCTGACTTCGGGAGTGTGCGGCTGCCCCGGGGTGACTGGCGGAGGGAGACGGGCAGAAACCAGAGGTGAGAAGGTTGCCCGAAGGCACCCGACGGGCGGAAAGGCTCCGGGCGGAAAGGCCGAGGTGCTCCCCGGGCTTACCGAAAGCATTCTTTGCCACCACGGGCTCCGACTCCAGCGGGGCTCCCACGTCGTACTTGTTGACGGCCATGACGCGGAAGACGTATTCGTTTCCCCGCACCAGTTTGCCCACCGAGATGTACGTCTGCCGGTGATCCTCCGAGACGGTCGCCCAGACCACTCTGCTGGTTTCGCGCCTCTCCACGATGTAGTGCGTCACCTGGGAGCCTCCCAGGTCGGCCTTGCACACGGGCTCCCAGCGGAAGGCGATCCGGTCTGCTGTGACGAGGTTGAAGCTGATGCTTCCGCTCGGCGGTCCGGGTTTGTCTGAGAAAGAGTCAAGTGGGCTTGGCCTTAAAAACCAAAACAACTATTCAGAGGCGACCGCAAAAGAAGAAAAATAATGCACCTACCCAGGATCTCCATGGCGATGGTGGCGCTAGCTGAGCCCAGTGTGTTCTTGATTTTGATCTCATAAGAGCCGGTGTGTTGGCGCGTGGCGTCCTTGATCAAAATGGCCGAGGAGTCCGTTGTGCTCTCCACGCACAAGGACGAAGAGGCCACCAGCTCCCTTCCGTTCTTCAGCCACTCGATGCCGGGCAGTGGCACGGCGAGGATTCCCACTCGGATCTTAACCGAGGTTCCGGCTCTGTAGCGAACCACGTCCAGGTACTCGGGAGGCAGGTCGGTGGCCGGAGCGCCTGCGCGACAGAGCGGGCGGATGACGGCCCCGCCCGGTGACGAAACCCACGAGAGCCGTAGAGGGACGGAAGGAGCACTCACCGCAGGCGTCCACGCAAGTGACCGGGCCGGCGATCAGAGAAGGGTTGCTGACGGAGCCCACGGCGTTTTTGGCGTACACCCTGAACTCGTAGGTCTCGTCCTGAGTCAGTCCGGACGCCGTGAAGCCCATCTCTGGGATGTTGGTGAAGTTGGCCTTCACCCACCTTCCGCTAGCCGCATCCCTCCTCTCCACGCTGTAGCCGCTGATCAGACTGCCGCCGTCGTACGGCGGCCTCTGCCAGGTCAGGCGCACCGAGTTCTTGGTGACTTCGCTGACGCGGACATTTGCGGGGGGCTCTGTGGCGGACACAACGGCGCGTCGCCATTAGGTTAGGCCGGTTAGCTGGCCGAGCGGACGTCGCGCCACCGACGCGCTGGCCCCGCCCCCGGTCGTGTTTGTGCGGGGGGGTTCCGACCTCGGCCCGCGGGCCACAGGCGGCCCCTTACAGTTAACATTCATTGAGGAATAACAAGGGCATTCAGAACAGAAGAAATCCAAGGAGAAGAAAAAAAGTCAAGCGGGGACCAGTAATGCATCACAAAAAGCCAAAAGTCAAAGAATGAACTCATTTTTAGAATGGCTGCTTATTGATAATGTGTTTAATATTAAAAAGCAGGTAAAATGATTATCTTTGTGAACTGAAAGGAATTAGTCAAGAGCCAGTACAAAGATAATCATTATACTTGCTTTTCAATTAGGGTTAGGACGTGGCACCACGTCGCCTCGCCGCCACTTGGCCGGCGAATAGGTGACAGAGAAGAAGGGCTACTCACCGCACGCGTCGATAGCCAGAACCTCTTCCGAGGTCTTGCTCATTTTGCCCACCCCGGCGTGACCTTGAACTCGTAGATGAGACCCGGGCAGATGTTGCTGACCCGCATCTGGTTCCCCGCTATGGCGCTTTTGTTGATCTTCTGCCAGAGGATGCTGCTCCTTTCCTTCATGTGAAGGTGGTAGCCCGTCACGGCGTTGCCGCCGTCGTTGACCGGTTCGTTCCAGCAGACGGTCAGGTTGTCTCGACAGACAAAACTAACCCAGGGGGTGGACGGAGGCCCCGGAGCCACTGGAATTCAAAGCGCAGAGCCACAAGTCAGTTGGCGGTGGCTTTGGGAAGGGTGCGTGAGGGGGGGTCGGAGAAAACAAAATCCGCCCGGCGACTCACCGAAAGGAAGCCGGATCGTCACCGGCTTGCTGTCGAGGTGCTCGCTGAGACCGTAACGGTTCTGGGCCCTGACTCGGAACTGATACTCCTCTCCCCTGGTCAGCTTGGTGGCTCTGATCTGGCTCCGCGCCACGTTGGCCGACACCTCTGTCCAGGTGGGGGTGCTGGTTTCCCGTTTCAGGAGCACGTAGTTGGTGACGGGACTTCCGCCGTCGTACTCCGGAGGAGTCCATTTCAGGTGCGCCGTAGTCTCTCCCACCTCCAGGATCTCCACGGGCCCCAGGGGTGGTCCGGGCCTATCCAGCACCACCACGTTCACCGAGATCTGGCTGGCGCCGCCCGCATTGCTGGCACTCAGTTGGTACTTCCCGGCATCGCCGGCGACGCTTTGCTCCAGGCTGACGCTCAGGCTGTCGGGGGTGACCCGGGCGGAGAGTCTCTTGGATCCCTTGACCGGCACGTTGTTCTTGGACACGCTGACTTTTGGCATCGGCTTGCCGCTCAGCGGGATGTCAAAGGTCAGGTCGGATCCGGCTCTCACGTAGACGGTATTTTTGGGGTAGTTCTTCAGGTCGAACTCTGGAGCCTCTGTCAAAATTCAAGCAAAAGTCGGCTCAGCGGGGCCGGGTAGAACAAGCCCCGTAGCGGGGTCAAAGAGAAGACTCTGGCGGTGACATTTGATCGGACGGATGAACTCGGCCGCGGAGACGGCGGGCCGGGGAATTACCCAGAATTTCTTTGACGAGGACGGGTGCAATCATCTCTTTGGCCTCGCTCAGACCGGCGTGGTTCTCGGCTCGCACTCTGAAGAAGTACTCGGCGCCTTCCCGCAGGCTTTTGACGGAGTGGCTGGTGGTCTTCACCGTGGCGCACTTGACCCATTTGGTCTGGCCCTTCTCCAGGGCGTCCAGCAGGTAGGCCTTGACTCGGCTGCCGCCGTCGTACTCTGGCCGCGTCCAGGCGATGGTCACGCTGTCCCTGGTGACGTCGGCCACTCCCAATTTGGCGGGCGGACTGGGCACCTCTGCAAAGACAATTGAGGAGTGAGTGGGCCGGATTTGGCCGGATTTGGCCGGATTTGGCCGGATTTGGCCGGATTTGGCCGGATTGGGGCCTCGGACGGGAGCTTACCTGTGATCTTGGTGCCGGCCTTCACTTCCTGAGGTACGCCCACTCCATACTCATTCTCCCCCATTACTCTGAAGTAATAGACGGCCCCTTCCAGCAGGTCCTCTACTTTGCAGGCCGGGGCGTGGCAGTTGGTGGTCACGGAAACCCAGGCCTTCTTGCTGGCCTCGCGCTTCTCCACGTGGTAGGCCTTGACGGCGTCGCCGCCGTCGTTGTCGGGGGCTTCCCACGTGAGAGCGGCCGAGTCCCGAGTGACCGCCGAAACCTTGACGTTGAGCGGGGGGCCCGGGGACTCCAGCACCTTGACGCTCAGCGGTATCGTGACCTCTCCCAAGTCGGAGGCGATGGTCAGGCGGTACTCTCCGGAGTCGTTCCTGCCCGAGTTTTCGATGGTCAGCGAAGCGTCGGAGTCGCTGGCCTCCGCGGTTCCCCTGGCCTTCAGTTCGGTGCCCTCCTTGGACCATACGGCCGAGGGAACGGGTTGACCCTTGAAGGGAACCTTGAGGGTGAAGGCCAGGCCGCGCTTCACCACCAGGACCTTGCGCGTCTCCACGTCGACGTCGAACGTGGGCGGCGCCGTCCTCTCGGTGGCGGCGGCGGCGTCCGAGCGCCGGCTGCGCACGCTGCTTCCCATTTTGTTGATGGCTTTGACGCAGAATTCATATTGGGCGGCGTTTTTTAGGCCGGTGACTGTCATCTCCAAGCTCTTGGTGAGCGCCATGGCTTCCAGCCATCTCTGCGGCTCTTCCTCCTCCTCTTCCTCCTCTTCATATCCTTCCCCCTCTTTGGCCAGCTTGCCTACGTAGTCCCTGTATTCCACGGCGTATCCCAGGACGGGGGCGCCGCCACTGTCGGCGGGCGCTTTCCAAACGATGGACACGCTGTCCCGGGTAGAGTGAACAATTTTGGGCTTGGAGGGTGCGGCGGGACCCGTCAAGGGGGCCAGGGCTCGGAAGGAGGCGGACAGTTCGCTGGGCGGGCTCAGACCGGCGGCGTTCTCGGCGTAGACCCTGAAGTCGTACTCGCAACCCCGGCGCAGCTTGGTGACCGAGGCGTGGCAGACGGCGATGAGATCCCGGTTGACGCGGATCCAGCGCATGGCCGTCTTCTCCCGGCGCTCCACCACGTAGCCGGCGACGGGGCTGCCGCCGTCGCTGGCCGGTCGGGCGCCACACCAGCCTCATGGAATCTCCGGCGACGTCGGTGACGTCGACGTCGAGCGGCGCGCCGGCCGGGGAGTACGGATCGGCCACCTTGACGGCGTGGCTCTCCAAGGTCTCGCCGATCCCGTGTTTGTTGACGGCCGAGACCCTGAAGACGTACTCGTTGCCCTTGAGCAGTCCCGTCACGGCGTGATAGGTTTTGGTCACGTCGTCCTTCATTAACGTCCAGGCCAGGCGGCTGGTCTCGTGCTTCTCCAGCACGTAGTGCGTGATGTCGGCGCCGCCGGCTTCTTGGGGCGGACCCCAGGACAGCGTGCATCCCTGGGCCGTCAGATCCGTCACCTGCAGCGGCCCGGCGGGGGGCCCCGGTTTGTCCAGGACCACGCAATGGATGGGCGTGCTGACCTTGCCGGCGATGTTCTGCAGCGTGAGGACGTAGCGGCCCGAATCTCCCCGGACGCAGTCCTTCACCGTCACCGAGGTGGCCGTGTCGGTGGAAAGGATCTGGATTCTGGCTCGGGGAAGCAGTTCGCCGCCGTCCTTGCACCAGGCCAGCACGGGGGCGGGGCGACCGGCCACGTCGGCCCGAATCTTCAGGGTCTCGCCGGCCTTGACCGACACGGTCTCCCGGTACTTGACGTCCATCACGATGCGGGGCAGCTCCACGTCGTCCTTGACGGCCACGGGTCCCGTGTGGTCGGAGGGCGGGCTCAGCAGGCCGGCCGCGTACTTGGCCACCACGCGGAAGTGGTACTGGGCGTTCTCCGTCAGGCCCGTCACCCGATAGTGCGTCTCGGGCACGTTGGTGAAGTTGCACCTGGTCCAGCGGCCCTCCGGGAGCTCCCTGCTCTCCACCACGTAACCGGACACCTTGGCGCCGCCGTCGTACTGGGGCTTGTCCCAAGACAGGGAGACGGAGCTTTTGCCCACGGAGGTGACCACGGGGGCGCCGGGGGGATCGCAGGGGTCCCGCGCCGCCACGGGCTCCGAGGCCTTGCTGACCTTGCCGATGCCGGCAATGTTTTGGGCGTAGACGCGGTACTCGTAGACGGCGCCCTCCTCCACCCCGCCCACCTTGTATTCCGAGTCCCGGATCATTCCCCTGTTCATCTTGGTCCAGAGGATGCTGGCGCGCTCCTTGCGCTCCAGGTGGTAGCCCAGGACGGGACTGCCGCCGTCGTAGACGGGTTCGTTCCAGGTGACCAGCATGTGAGACTTGGTGGCCAGCTTCACGGCGGGCGTGGAAGGCGGTCCGGGTTGCTTGAAGTGGTAGCGAGCGGTAATGGCGGGGGAGTCCACGTGCGCGCTCTTGCCGTAGCGGTTGACCGCGTAGATGCGGAACTGGTACTCCGCGCCGTGCACCAGGCGCACGGCCTTGTAGGCCGTCCGGGCCACGTCGCCCGCCGCCATCTGCCAGTCTTGCGTGTTGGTATCTCGCTTCTGCACCACGTAGTTGCTCACGCAGCAGCCGCCGTCGTATTCCGGCGGAGACCAGGAGAGCGAGATGCTGTCGGAGGTCACGGCGTCCACCCTGACGCCGGTGGGCGGGCTGGGCTTGTCCAGGACGACCAGCTGCAGGTGGGAGGTGGCCGTTCCCGCGCCGTTGGCCACGGTGATCTGGTACTCGCCCACGTGCTCCCGGCCGGCCTTGGTCAGGACGATCTTGGAGGAGGAGGCCCCGTTCACCACCGTCAGCGAGGTGGTCTGCTTGACGGGGAGGCCGTCCCTCTTCCACGAGACGGCGGGCTTGGGTCTGCCGCCGAAGGGAACCTCCACGGTCAAGTCGTCTCCGGCCTTCACGCTGTAAGCGGTGAAGGGCGGAGAGACGGAGGGCGGGATGGCCGCTTCCCTGACCAGGACGGGCAAGCCCAGCTCCCCGGGTTGACTCTTTCCCTTCTCGTTGATGGCCAGCACCCTGAAGAGGTAGCTCTGCTCGGCGGTGAGGTTGGGAACGGTGGCCTCCGTGGCCTTGACCGTGCAGGCCGTGCCCCACTTGTCGCCGCCCTTGGGCTTGAATTCCACGTAGTAGCAGATGACTTTACTGCCGCCGTCGTGGGCGCACTTGTCCCACGAGAGCGACACGCTGCTCTTGGTCACGTCGCTGAGGGCGACGTTGGCGGGCGGGAGGGGCACCTGGGACACCTTGACCTCCTCGGTCTCGGCCGAGGGACCCTGGCCGTACTGGTTGACGGCGCAGACGCGGAAGTAGAAGACGCCCCCCTCGGGCAGCTCTTGGATCTTGAAGCCGTTGGCCGTGCAGTTGCTGGCCACGGTGGTGTAGGCCTTGCGGATCGACTCCCGCTTCTCCACCACGTAGTTGGTGATTTTGGAGCCGCCGTCGGCCGCCGGGGCGTCCCAGGTCAGGGAATCCTTGGTCAACTCCTTCACGGCCAGGTTCTGGGGTGCGCCGGGCGTGTCCAAGACTCTCACGGCCACCACGGCGGACTTGGACCCGCCAGCGTTCTCCAGGGATAGCGAGTACTTGCCGCTGTCCCAGCGGTTGACGTTGTCCACCACCAGCATGGTGTAGGAGCCGGTGGAGTCGATCAGAGCGCGCTGGGCGAGAGCGCCGTCCACTTTCTGCCACTTGACGGCGGGCTGGGGCCTGTCCCTGATGGCCACGAACAGGCGCAGGGTGCCTCCGGCGCGCACCGACACCACCTTCCGCAGGTCGGCGTCCAGCTCCATCTCCGGCGCCTCCAGCCTGTCCACGGCCACCACCGTGCCGTGGACGTGGGCGGCCTCGCCCACGCCCTCGGAGTTGAGGGCGCACACGCGGAACTGGTATTCTTCTCCCTCCGTGACGTCGGCCACGGTCAGCCGGGTGGCCTGGATGCCGCAGGGCGGCGTGCACACGCGCCACTCCTTTTGGGCCGGCGCGTCCACCGCCGGGGCCACTTCCACCTCCTCCTCCGGCGACTCCGGCGGGGGCACGTACTGGCGCATCTCCACCACGTAGCCCTTGACGTAGGCCCCGCCGTCAGAGTCGGGTTTGGACCAGGAGAGCGAGACGGACGACTTGGAGTAGTCCGTCACTTTGGGGTGGCGAGGGGGTCCGGGGGGCTGGGTGGCGTCGCAGGCTCTGTAGAAGAGCGACGGCTCGCTGGGCTCTCCCACCCCGGCCCGGTTCTCGGCCGCCACCCGGAACTCGTAAAAGTGACGGGCGCTCAGTCCCGTGGCCGTGAAGAGCGTTTGGGTCAGTTTTTGTCTGTTGCACTTGGTCCAGCGCACGCCGTCTCGGTCGCGTTTCTCCAGGTGGTAGCCCAGGATGTCGGCCCCGCCGGTCTGTTCCGGGACGGCCCACGAAAGCAGCATGGAATCCTTGGTGATCTGGCCGGCCTCCGGCGTGCCAGGGGGGGCCCGGGGGCTTGTACGGGCTGCGGGCCACGAAGGGCTCGCCCGCCAGGTAGTCGCCCGTGCCGTACTTGTTGACGGCTCTGACTCGCAGCAGGTACTCGTTGCCCGCCAGCAGGTTGCTCAATCGGTGCTCAATCGTCTTGGTCTCCGCCGCCTGGCCCACGCCGTACTCGTTTTCGGCCATGACCCTGAAGTAGTAGGAGGCGCCTTCCGTCAGGTTCTCTACCTTGAAGGTGGTCTTTGCGCACTTGGCCGAGACGTTGGCGTAGGCCTTGCGGGTGGATTCCCGCTTGTCCACCACGTAGCTCTTGACTTTGGAACCCCCGTCGTTGGGCGGCGCCTCCCAGACGAGGGTGACCGAGTCCTTCCTCACGTCTTTCACCGCCAGGTTGAGCGGGGCCCCCGGCGTGTCCAGGACTTTGACGGCCACCGCTTCGGTGGCCGAGCCGCTGCCGTTGCTGAGGGTGAGCGTGTACTTCCCCGAATCGCACCGGTCGCAGGAGTCCACGGAGAGCTGGGTGAAGGTGGGGCCCTTTTCCACCACCGCCTTTTCGGTGGGGGTGCCCTGGTCCTTGGACCACTTCACCTCGGGGGCGGGCCTGCCCCTGAAGGGAACGTGTATCCTGAACGAGCCGCCGGCCTTCACGGATATTCCCTTGCGCAGCTCGGAGTCCAGGTGGATCTGAGGCGCCTCCAGCCTCTCTTCCGCTCTGGCGGTTCCCGGGAGGACGGCCGGCTCGCCCACACCGACCTTGTTGAGGGCGCACACTTGAATTCGATATTCCTGGCCCTCTTTCAGCCGGGGGATCTGGTATTTGTTGAGACGCAGGCCGGTCGGGGGGGGGGTGACCATGGTCCATTGCTCCGTCTCCGCCTTGCAGACCTCCACCAGGTAGCCCTGGACGGGGCTGCCCCCGTCCGACGGCGGCTTGCCCTAGGAGACGGTGATGGAGCTGGCCGTGGAGTCCACCACACTCACGTAGGCGGGGGAGCCCGGCCTCTACTTGGGATCGGCCGCCTTGTAGTAGGAGGTCGGCAGGGACGGCTCTCCCGAGCCCACCGCGTTCTCGGCGCTCACCCGGAACTCGTAGTCGTGGCCGGCGCTCAGGCCGGTGGCTCTGAAGGAGAGGTCCGTGACCTTCTGGCGGTTGCACCTGGTCCACTTGACGCCCGCCCTGTCCTTCTTCTCCACCACGTAGTTTGAGATCTGGCTGCCGTCGTCGGATTCCGGGGGGCTCCACCTGACGGTCATGCCGTCGCGAGTGATGTCGGCCACGTCCTCCACGTGAGGCGGACCGGGGAGTACGAAGGGAGTCTTGCAGAGCACGGGCTCGGACTCCAGGGGGCCGCCGGCGCCGTGCCGGTTGACTGCCGTCACGCGGAAAATGTATTCGTTGCCCTCCAGCAGGTTGGTGACCTTGTAGCAGGTGGCCGTGCAGGCGGGAGAAACCACCGTCCAGGCCAGACGGCTGGTCTCTCTCCTCTCGATGACGTAATGGGTGACGGGACAACTCCCGTCGGAGGAAGGCGGACGCCAAGCCAGCGAGCAGCGATCCTCGGCCACGCCGGCCACGTGAAGGGGTCCCCGGCAAGGACCGGGCCGGTCCAAGACGGAGACTTGGAAGTGCGCGCTTTGGCTGCCGGCCTGGTTGGTCAACTGGAGCGTGTAGGTGCCGCTGTCCTCCCTGGCCGCGTCTTTGACCAGGATCAGGGCGCGACTCTCCATGTTCTTGATGTCCAGCCTGAGGGTATTTTCCAGCGGCACTTCGCCCCTGAACCAGCGCATGGCCGGCGGGGGCTTGCCACCCACGTCGGCGTCCAGCTTGAAGGTCTCGCCGGCGTTCAGGACCACGGCCTTGGCGAAGGCGGGGTCCACGGAGAATGTGGGCGCCTCGGTGCCGTCGCCGGCCGTGATCGGCCCGCTGTTGTACGACGGCTTGCTGACGGTGCCGGCGGCGTTCTTGGCCGCCACCCTGAAGTCGTACTGGGAGTTCTCGCTGAGGCCCGTGGCGGTGAATTGGATCTCCGTCACGTTGGTGAAGTTGGCCCTCACCCAACGGCCCTCGGGCAGGTCGCACCTTTCCACCAGGTAGCCGGTGACGTTGCTGCCGCCGTCGTACTCGGGCTTGGTCCAGCGGATGACGATGGCGTCTTTGGTCACGTGGACGGCCCGGGGGATGCCGGGGGGGTCGCAGGGGTCCCTGGCCAAGCGGCCCTCCGAGAGCTTGCTGCAGCGTCCCACGCCGACAATGTTTTCGGCGTAGACCCGGTATTCGTACTCCACGCCTTCCTCCAGAGGGTGGCTCTTGTAGTCCGTCTGGCGGATGAGCGTCTTGTTGATCCTTCCTCTCCAGGTGGTAGCCCAGGACGGGAGTGCCCCCGTCCGAGATGGGCTCGTGCCACTCCACCACCTGGTGGTCTCTGGAGAGCGAAGTGACGAAGGGCGTGCCCGGCGGCCCGGGTTCCCTGTAGGGGTACCGAGCCACCACGGCGGGCGAGTCCAGGCCGTGACTCTTGCCGTGGCGGTTCTGCGCCACGATCCTGAACTGGTACTCGGCTCCGGCCTTCAGCCTGGGCACCTTGATGGTGGTCCTGGCGTAGTTGGCGTTGACGTTTTCCCAAGTGGTGCCGACGGTCTCTCTCTTCTGCACGATGTAGTTGGAAATCTGGCAACCGCCGTCGCGCTGGGGCGGAGCCCAGGACAGCGTCACGCTCTGCGTGGTGATCTCGTCGAACTTGACGGGGCCGGTGGGCTGGCCGGGTTTGTCCAGTACCACGATTTCCAGCGTGGCCTCCTTCTCGCCGGCCGGATTGGTGGCCCGGATGCCGTACATGCCTCCGTCGTCGGCCGCCGCCTCCTTGATGCTCAGACTGGTGTGGCTCTGCTCGTTGTGAATGTTGACTCTGGTGGTGAACTTGAGGGGCGCGCCATTCTTGGTCCACGCCACGGTGGGCTTGGGCCGCCCGAAGACGGGTACTCGGACCCGGAGGTCTTTGCCCACGTGGACGCTGTAGCTGCTGAAAGCCGGTCGCAAGTCGGGCTGGAACACCAAGTTCTTGGCGGCGATGTGGCCGGACAGGACCCGGGGCTGGCTCTTGCCCTTGTCGTTGATGGCCGTGACTCGGAAGAGGTACTCCTCTCCCGGGTTGAAATTGGAAACGGTGGCGGCCGTGCCCTTGTAGGTGTTGACGCCGGACCACTTCTCCTGACCCTTGAGCTGAACCTCCAACAGGTACTGGGCCACCCGGCTGCCGCCATCGTATTCGGGACGTTCCCAGGCCAGAGACACGCTAGTGTCGGTCTGGTCCGTCACGCTCAGGCTCCTGGGGGCCTGAGGCACCTCCGAGACCTTGAGCGGGTCCAGGGTGGCGGCGGGCGGGCCCACGCCGTGGGCGTTCTCTGCCAGGACGCGGAAGTAGTAACAGCAGCCCTCCTGCAGCGGCTCGATCTTGCAACAGAGCGCGTGGCAATTGGTGACCACGGCGGCGTAGGTTTTGCGCGTGCTCTCCCTCTTTTCCACAATGTAGTTCTTGACCTTGGAGCCGCCGTCCAAGAGAGGCGCGTCCCAGGCCAGCGTCACCGACTGGCTGGTGATTTCCTTCACGCTCAAGTTGACGGGTGCGCCGGGCGTATCCAGTACCCGCACCGCCACGCCGGCCGACTTGCTTCCGCTGGCGTTGACCGCCGTGACCGTGTATTTGCCGCTGTCCGTCCTGCTCGCGTGGTCGAAGGTCAACGCCGTGTAGCTGCCGGTCACTTCCACTTGAGCCCCGTCCTTCAGCGGCGCCTCGTCCTTGTCCCACCGGACGGCGGGGGCCGGTCTTCCCCGGACGGGGATGAAAAGTCGGAGCGTGAGTCTGGCCCGGACGCTCACGGTCTTCCGCAGTTCCGGATCGATGTCCAGGTCGGGTTGCTCCTCCCTCTCTTGGGCCACCACCACCCCGGTCACCTGGGCGGCCTCGCCGAGTCCGACCTTGTTGCTGGCGCACACTCTGAAGTGGTAAGCCCGATTCTCCGTCAGCTGGGCCACCTCAAAATTCGTCTTCTTGACACCGGTGGCCGGCGTGCACATGACCCAGTCCTCCTCGGGGGCCGACGCCTCGGTGGCTTCCGTCTGCGCCCCGCCGGTGGCGGCGCGGCGTTCCACCACGTATCCCTGGATCTCCGAGCCGCCGTCGCAGAGGGGCTTGCCCCACGACAGGAAGACGGAAGATTTGGTGGTGTCGGTCACTCTGGGATTCTGCGGCGGGCCTGAAGACGGGGTCCAGGGCTCGGTGGTAGACGGTGGCGGAACTGGGCCGGCCCACGCCGACGGCATTCTCGGCGGCCACCCTGAACTCGTAACTGTGACTTTCCAGGAGTCCCGTGATCTTGAAAGACAAATGCGGGACGGGGCCCCTGTTGCATCTGGTCCAACGCACGCCCTCTTTGTCGTGCTTTTCGATGACGTAGGTGGTGATGGGAGTGCCTCCGTGGTCAGTAGGGGCCTCCCAGGTCAGGAGCACGGAATCCTTCTTCACCTCCGAGACCTCCAAAGCTCTGGGCGATCCGGGGACCGTGTTGGGGTCTCTGATGGTGGCCAGCTCGGACAGGAGCGGCGCGCCGGCGCCGAACTCGTTGACGGCGTGCACTCGGAAGACGTACTCGTTGCCCTCCAGGAGCTTGGCAACGTCCAACCAGGTGTCGGCCACGTCGGACTCCACCACCGTCCAGACCAGCCGGCTGCTCTCTCTCCTCTCCACCACGTAGTGGCTAATCTTGCTGCCGCCGTCCTGGAGCGGCTCCCGCCACGTGAGGCGGCAACGGTCCTTGAGGATGTCCGTCGCGGCCAGGGGGCCCTGCGCCTGTCCCGGTCTGTCCAGGACCACCACCTTGACCGGGGTGGCCTTTTCACCCCCCGGGTTTTTCAGCAAGAGAGTATAGAGGCCTCCGTCGTGGAGTCGGGCTTCTTTGACGGCCAGGCAGGCGTGGGTGGCCGTGTTCCTGATCTCTCGGCGCGGGGTGTCGGCCACTTCCTGCCGGTCCTTCAGCCAGGCGATGGAGGGCGGGGGCTTTCCGTGAACGTCGGCGTCGATCTTGAAGCTCTCCCCCGCCTTCACCACCAGGGTCTGAGTGTACTGGGGGTCCATGCTGACGCGGGGGGGCCGGATGTCATCTCTGGCGGTGATGGGGCCGCTGCTGTAGGAGGGGAGACTGGAGACCCCGGCGGCGTTTCTGGCGATGACTCGGAACTCGTAGCGGCCGTCCGGAAGCAGTCCCGTGGCGGCGTACTCCGTCTCCGTGACGTTGGTGAAGTTGGCTTTGAACCAGCGTCCTTCGGGAAGCTCCTTCTTTTCCACCGTGTAGCCGGTGATCTTGGCGCCGCCGTCGTACTCGGGCTTGGTCCAGGCGATGCGGACCGAATGGCCGGTGATCTCGGTGGCCTCGGGCGCGCCCGGGGGGTCGCAGGGGTCTCTGGCCACCTGGCCCTCGGAGACTTTGCTGACTTTGCCCACGCCCACTATGTTCTCGGCGTAGACTCTGAACTCGTATTCCATTCCCGCCTCCAGGCCGGAGATCTTCGAGCTTTGCTCCTTGATAAGCAATTTGTTGAGTTTGACCCAGAGGATGCTGGTTCTCTCCTTGCGCTCCAGATGGTAGCCCAAAACGGCGCTGCCTCCGTCGCTGACCGGTTCGTTCCAGGTCACCACCATGCTGTCTTTGGTGGAGGAGGCCACGCTGGGAGTTCCCGGGGGGCCCGGGACTTTGTACGGGTACTGGGCCACGAGGCACTCGGACTGGAGGGCCGGACCTTTGCCGTAGCGGTTTTCCGCCGTGATCCGGAACTGGTATTCGGCGGCGGCTTTCAGGCGACAGGCTTTCACTTTGCACCTGGCCAGGTTGGCGGACACCAGGGTCCAATTGGTGGTGGAGGTGTCTCTCTTCTCCGCGATGTAGTTGTTGATGGTGCAACCGCCGTCGTACTCCGGCGGTCCCCAGGAGATGGTCACGCTGTACGAGGTGACCTCCTCCACCCGGATGGGACCCAGCGGCCGACCGGGCTTGTCCAGCACCACCACGGCGACCTGCGCGGTGGCCCGGCCCGCCGTGTTGACCAGGGCCACCCGGTACTCTCCGAAATCCTCCCCGCGGGCCTCCTTGATGGCGAGGGTCAGCAGGGTTTCCGAGGCGGCAAAGTTGACGCGGGTGGTCCTCTTGAGCGGTTGGCCGCCACGGTGCCAGGAGAGCACCAGAGGGTCAGGTCTTGGCCCGCCAACACGCTGAAGGTGTGGAAGGGCGTCTTGACGACCGGCGCCGTCACCAGCTCCTTCACGATGACGGGGACGCCGATCTGACGGGAGCTCGGCGTCCAAGTCAAGCTCCGGCGGGAGGAGTCGGTCCTCGGCCCTGGGCCGGCCGGGCACGCCGGCCGCCTGGCCCATCCCCTCGCCGTTGACGGCCGAGATGTTGATCTTGTACTCGGCGTCCTCCGTCAGATTGATCAGGGTGAAGGAGGTGGCCAGTAGTCCCTCCTTGGGCGTGGCGATTCGCCAATCCTCCGCCTCCTCCTCCTCCTCTTTGCCGGCGGCGGGGACGCAGCGCTCCACCACGTAACCGGTGATGTCGGAGCCGCCGTCGTAGGCGGGCTTGTTCCAGGCCACGGTGATGGACGAGCTGGTGGTGTCCAGAACTCTGGGGTTGCAGGGGGGCCCCGGTTTGTACAGGGCGTCGCTGGCCTTGTACAGAGGGCTGGAGGGGCTGGACGGGCCCACGCCGGCGGCGTTCTCCGCACTGATCCGGAATTCGTATTCGTGTCCGGCCACCAGGCCCGTGGCCTTGAACTGCAGGTCTTTCACCTTCCTCTTGTTGCACTTGACCCAGCGCAGGCCCTGCCGGTCTTTCCTCTCCACGTGATAGTTGTCGACGGGCGCCCCGCCGTCGCTCTCGGGCGCCTGCCAGCTCACCAGCATGGAATCCTCGGCGGTGGCGGCCACCAGCGGGTTCCGGGGCGCGTCGGGGACCCGGTACGGGTCGTCGGCCAGAACGGGCTCCGAGTCCAGGGGCTCGCCGCTGCCGTATTTGTTGAGCGCCCTCACTCTGAAGATGTACTCGTTTCCCTTGAGGAGCTTGCCCACTTTGAGCTGGGTGTCCCGCAGGTGGGAGGCCGCCTCGCTCCACAGCAGTCTGCCGGATTCCCGCTTCTCCACCGCGTAGCCTTCGATCTGGGAACCGCCGTCGTCGGCGGGCGGGGCCCACGTCAGCAGGCAGTCGTCGGCCGTGACCCGGCCGACGGCCAGGGGTCCCAGCGGCGGGCCGGGCCTGTCCAGTACTTTGACCCTGAAGACGTGCTTGCAGAAGCCGCCGGCGTTGGCGGCCGTCAAGAGGAATCCTCCTCCGTCGGCCCGGACAGAGTCCTTGTTGGTCAGCGTGGAGGTCAGCTCGCCGTGCTTGACGTCCAGCTTGAAGGTGTTCTCCACTTCCTTTTGGTTCTTGGTCCAAGTCAGGCGGGGGGCGGGTCGCCCGGCTACGTCGGCGTCCAGCTTGAAGGACTCCCCGGCCTTGACCAGGAGCACGTCCTTGAAGACGGCGTCCACCATGATGCGCGGCTCCACCACGTCGTCCTTGCAGGCCACGGGCTCCGAGGGCTCCGACGGGGTGCTCACGGCTCCGGCAGAGTTCCTCGCCGTCACGCGGAACTGGTAGAGGGCGTCGCGGGTCAGTCCGCTGACGGTGAAGGCGCTCTCCGTGACGTTGGTGAAGTTGGCCTTCGTCCAGCGACCGGCGGGCAGTTCTCGCCTCTCCACCGTGTAGCCGGTGATCTTGAATCCGCCGTCGTACTCGGGCTTGGTCCAGGCCACGGTGACGGCGTTGTCGGTGACCGAGGTGGGCACGGGCGCGCCCGGGGGGTCCACCGGGTCACGATGGGCTCCGAGGCCTTGCTGGCCTTGCCGATGCCGGCCTTGTTCTCCGCCATGACGCGGAACTCGTAGGCGGCGCCGTCCTCCAGGCCGCTGGACTTGAGGAGGTTCCCTTTGACCAGACCCAGGCTGATTCTCTGCCACGTGATGCTGCTCCGCTCCTTCCTCTCCACGTGGTAGCCGGCCACTTGGTCCCCGCCGTCGGACACGGGCTCGTTCCAGCCGACGGTTATGGAGTCCTTGGTGAAGGCCACCACTCGGGGCGTGCCGGGCGGTCCCGGAACTTTGAAGGGGTAGGCGGCCACCACCGACTCGGAGGTTATGGCCGGGCCCACGGCGTAGCGGTTTTTGGCCCTGACCCGGAACTGGTACTCCGAGCCCGTGGTCAGGCGGGTGGCCTTGAAGGTGGTGCGGATGGCGGCGGAGGTCAGCTCGCTCCAAGTCTGCGTGGCGGTGTCTCGGATCTCCAGCACGTAGTTGTTGATGGGGACGCCGCCGTCGTTTTCCGGCGCGTCCCAGGCGAAGACGCAGTAGGTGCGGGAGATTTCCGTGATGAGCACGGGTCCCTTGGGCGGGCCCGGGACGTCGTGCACTCTGATCCACACGTTGTCGCTGACGGTACCCGCCAGGTTCTTGGCCGTCACGGCGTAGGTGGCGCTGTCGGCCCTGGTGCATTCCTTGACGCTGAGGACCACGGTGGCCGGGGTGCGCTCCACGTTGGTCCTCTGGGTCAGCTTCAGGGCGCCGCCGTCCTTCTGCCAGCTGACGGCCGGCCTGGGGCGTCCGGCCACGGGAATCTCCACCCTGATGTCCTCTCCGGCCCGAGCCACCACGGTGGCCTGGCAGAGGGCGCGCAGGTCCAGGTCGGGCGGGGAGGAGGAATCCCGGACGAGCACGGGCTTGCTCTGGCGGGGGGCGCTCCTGCCCGAGTAGTTGACGGCCATCACGCGGAAGGTGTATTCCTCCTTCTCGTTGAGGTTCTTGACGGTAAAGTCCATGCCTCTCAGGCTGCTGACGTGGGCCCACTGATCGGTGCCCCTCTTCTGGGCTTCCAGGACGTAGCCCGTCAGCCGGCTGCCTCCGTCGTGCTTGGGTTTGGTCCAGGCCAGGCTGACCGAGTTCTTGGTCACGTCCACGGGCACGATGCTCGCCGGGGAGCCCGGCGCCTGCGAGGCGCGGATGGGATCGGGGGTCTCGGCGCCTTCGCCCACGCCGTACTCGTTCTCGCCGTAGACGCGGAAGTAGTACTCGCAGCCCTCGCCCAGATCGCCCATCCTGACCCGGGTGGTGGGGCAGTGGGTCACCACGGTGGCGAAGGCCTTGCGTGTGGACTCCCTCTTCTCGATAATGTGATTGGTGACCTTGGTGCCGCCGTCCACCAGCGGCATCTCCCACTCCAGGACGATGGATTCCTTGTACACGCCCGCCGCTTTGAGGTTGAGCGGCGGCCCGGGCGAATCCAGCACTCGGACGTGAATATCGCCGCTCTTCTTCCCCGCCGAGTTCTCCAGGGTCAGCTGGTATCTGCCGGCGTCCGTCCGGACGCTCTCGGGAATCAGCAGCATGGTGTAGGACTCGGTGCTGTCGATGACGCCGCGGGGCACGGTGGCGCCCTCCTTGCTCCAGGCCACGGTGGGCGCGGGACGTCCCCCGATGGGCACAAAGAGGCGCACGGGGCATCCGGCCCTGACCACCAGGGTGCGCCTCAGCTCGGCGTCCAATTCCAGGTCCGGCTGGGCGGCGCGCTCCGCCACCTCCACCAGTTCCGCCGTTTGGGCCGCTGGGCCCGTACCCTTGGGGTTGACGGCCCTAATCCGGAAGTGGTATCTGCCGGCGTTTTCCAGTCCGGGCATCACGAACTCGGTGATTCTCAGGGGGGACAAGGGCGCCGTGTCCTTGATCCATTCCTCCGCGCCTTCTTTGCGGTGCTCGATCACGTAGCCGGTGACGTGGAGCCCGCCGTTGTCCAGTGGTTTTCCCCAATTGAGAGTGGCCGTGGTCTGGCCGGTGTCCGTCACCCTGGGGTTGACGGGCGGACCGGGAACATCTGCCGCCGGGAGGAGTGGAAGATTAGCGACGGCGCGGACATTTTTCCATTGGGCATTTTGCCCGGCCGGGCGGGCCTCGGTTACGACTCACAGGTGGCGACGACGGTGGTGACCGGTAGCGAGGGCTCGCCGGGCTCCCCGTAGCCGGCTTTGTTCCCGGCCGAGACGCGGAACTCGTACTGCAAGCCTTCGGTCAGGCCGGTCACGGCGTAGCTCAGCTCGGTCAGCGACTTCTTGGAGGCCCTGAGCCACCTGCTGCCCTTCTTCTCCTTCTTCTCCACGGCGTAGCCGTAGATGTCGCCGCCGCCGTCGTCGGCCGGCCTCCTCCACGTCAGCGTCACCGAGTGTCCGTCGACCTCTAGGATCTCGGGCTTGGACGGCGGGCCGGGAGGACCTGGGAAAAGGGGCGCCTCGGCTTTCAGTGACACACCGGGGCCAGATACGTGCGGGCGGTAACCCAAGCGCCACTCACCAAACCTATCCACCATCTTGACGGGCCGGGAGTGAGCCGCCTCGCCGGCGCCGTACTGGTTGACGGCCGACACTCGGAAGATGTACTCGTTGTCCTGGATGAGTTTGGTGGCCACGTAGTGGCACTCCGGCACCTCCTCCTCCAGAATGGTCCAGAGGAGGCGGCCGTTTTCCCGCTTCTCCAGCTTGTAGTGCTTGATGGGCGAGCCGCCGTCCTCGGGGGACGGCGCCCAGCTGAGGGTGACCTTCTCGGAGGAGACGCTGGCGCAGTGGATGGGGCCGGGGGCGGCGGGGACGTCTAAAACTTTCACCTTGACCGTTTCCTCCTTGACGCCGAAGGGGTTGCTGGCCGTGATGACGTAATCCCCAGAGTCCTTCCTGGAGGCGTATTTGACGGAGAGAGTGGACGAGGTGGCCGTCTGCTCGATGTGGACCACTTCGGAGGGCTTCAAGTCCTTTCCTCCCTTGGACCAGCGCGAGGCCGGCGGCGGCTTGCCCAGAATGCCGGTGGCCGTGATCACCGCCGTTTCGCCGGCTCTGACCGTCACCCCGGCCTCCCTCACCTGAGCGTCGATGAGGATGGTGGGGGCGGCTTTGGACGGGAAGGGAAAAAGGGGGTCACGATTCGCCGTCCGGAGAGTGCCGGTCGGCCGGCCGGCCAGTCCGACTCACCGTATTCGTCCACGCAGACGATGGTATCCGTCTGCTCGGACGGCGGACTGAGGGCTCCGGCGGCGTTCTTGGCCCGGATTCGGAATTCGTATTTGCAGCCCTCTTGGAGTTGGGTGACGGTGTAGGCGGGCTCCACCACGTTGCCGCTGTTGCTCTTCACCCAGATCTTGGAAGGAAGGTCCCGCCTCTCCACGATGTAGCCCGTCAGCCTGTGGCCGCCGTCAAACTGCGGCTCCGCCCACTGGAGGGTCACCGCGCTTCTGGTGACGCTAACGGGTTGGGGTTTGCCCGGAGCGTCTGGACACACACACACGGCGACGCGTTTAGCCGGAAGGACAATAGCGGCAGTTTAGGCCGACTGGGCTCACTCACCGATGGGATCCAGGGCCACGGCGGGCTCGGTGGGCGGACTGGGTCTGCCGATGCCAGCCAAGTTGATGGCCGTGACCCTGAATTCGTACTCCAGGCCCTCGGTCAGCCCCGTGGCCTTGTGTTCCTTCATTCTCAGGGCGGTGGGACTGGAGCGCTTCCACAACATGCTGTTCCTCTCCTTGAACTCCACGTGATACCCTGTGCGACCAGTTGAAACGTGTCAGAGGGTCAGACGGGCGACGTGCGGCACGGCCGGGGGCCAAACCGCGGCGTGGCCCTCGGCAAATACTCGCGAGGTGATCTGTGGCATTACTCGTGTACAGTTAGCGTATTGTATGTTTAGCATTTTTCAGATGACTCGGTTAAAACAAACAACTGCCAAGCCTACCGAGGCAACCCACGCGGCGCAATGCGACAGTCCCGCCATTAAATGGCATTTAGGTGTCACGTTGTGGGTACCCACGCAGGACTAGATTTTCCACCTATCAACGCAAATAGCAACGGAGGGGCTGCCAAAGAAAGGAGCGCCACTAGGCCGCAAGCCGGCCCAAATTCTGCCGGTGGCACGCTACCTGTTATGGGTGAGCCGCCGGTCTTCCTGGGGTCGGACCAGGCCAGGTAGGCCGAGTCGTGACGCATGCTCACGACCTGCGGCGGAGGCGGGGAGTCGGGCACGTCTGGAGGAAGAAAAAACACAGAGAGGCTCTCAGGGGCCGGCCCTCAAAGTCAAGTTCAGGGGAGCCGAGGGAAAGAAGAACTCACCGAAGGGATGTTTGGCCACCACGGGCTCCGACTTAAGTCCCTCGCCCACGCCGTACTTGTTCTCGGCGCAGACGCGGAAGACGTATTCCGTGCCCTCGTGGAGAGCCGTCACCCTGAAGGCATTCTTGTCCACCGCCGAGGAGAAGGTCACCCACATGTTGGTGACCGAGTCGCGCTTTTCCAGGATGTAATTGGTGATCTCCGAGCCCCCGTCGTCTTTGGGGGCGGCCCACTTCAGCGTGGCCCCGTCGGCCGTCACGTCCTTGAACTTGACCGGTCCCACGGGGATGCCGGGCTTACCCACCACCCTGCAAACAAGACAGACCGTGGTCAGCGAATGGCCAGCGCAAGGCCAGCGCAAGGCCAGCGCACAGGCGTGGCGGCGAGGAGGAGTTTCCTCCGACCCGTTACCTGATAAAGACGGTGGTCTCCTTGCTGCCGGCGCTATTCCTCAGGGCGACGGTGTACTTGGAGGCGTCGCTCCTCTGGCAATCCCTGATCAGAAGCGTGGTGTTGACCGCCGAGGATTCGGCGCAAACGCGGCCGCCGTCGCTCAAGTCTTCCTCCTCGCCCTTCTTCCAGGACACCTTGGGGGTGGGCTTCCCCGCAATGGGAATTTTCAGGCGCACCATTAACCATAACCCAAACCATAACCCAAACCATAACCCAAACCATAACCCAAACCATAACCCATACCATAACCCAAACCCTAACCCAAACCATAACCCTAACCCAAACCATAACCCGAACCCAAACCATAACCCTAACCCAAACCATAACCCTAACCCAAACCATAACCAGATTCCCAACCATAACCATAACCCCAACCAAAACCATATTCCCAACCATAGCCATAACTCCAACCATATCCCCAACCATAACCCTAACTGATAAGCCCAACCATAACACCAACCATAACACCAACCATAACCCCAACCATAACCCAAACCCTAACCCCAACCCCTAACAATAACCCTAACCCTAACCCAAACCATAACCCCTAAGCCCTAACAATATCCCTAACCCAAACCATAACCCCTAACAATAACCCTAACCCAAACCATAATCCCAACCCCTAACAATAACCACAACCCAAACCATAACCCCTAACCCCTAACAATAACCCTAACCCAAACCATAACCCCAACCCCTAACAATAACCCTAACCCAAAACCTAACCCAAACCATAACCATAACCCCAACCATAACCATAACCATAACCCAAACCATAACCCCTAACCCCTAACAATAACCCTAACCCAAACCATAACCCCAACCCCTAACAATAACCCTAACCTAAACCATAACCCCAACCATAACCATAACCCAAACCATAACCCCTAACAATAACCCTCAACCAAACCATAACCCCAACCCCTAACAATAACCCTAAACCAAAACCTAACCCAAACCATAACCATAACCCCAACCATAACCATAACCATAACCCAAACCATAACCCCTAACCCCTAACAATATCCCTAACCCAAACCATAACCCCTAACAATAACCCTAACCCAAACCATAACCCCAACCCCTAACAATAACCATAACCAAAACCATAACCCCTAACCCCTAACAATAACCCTAACCCAAACCATAACCCCAACCCTAACAATAACCCTAACCCAAAACCTAACCCAAACCATAACCATAACCCCAACAATAACCATAACCCAAACCATAACCCAAACCATAACCCCTAACCCATAACAATAACCCCAACCCCTAACAATAACCCTAACCTAAACCATAACCCCAACCATAACCATAACCCAAACCATAACCATAACCCAAAACATAACCCCTAACCCCTAACAATAACCCTCAACTATACCATAACCTCAACCCCTAGCAATAACCCTAACCCAAACCATAACCCCAATCATAACCATAACCCAAACCATAACCCCTAATCCCTTACAATAACCCTAACCCAAACCATAACCCCAACCCCTAACAATAACCCTAACCTAAACCATAACCCCTAACCCCTAACAAGAACCCTAACCCAAACCATAATCCCATCCATAGCCATAACCCCTAACAATAACCCAAACCATAACCCAAACCATAACCCAAACCATAACCCAAACCATAACCCAAACCATAACCCAAACCATAACCCAAACCATAACCCAAACCATAACCCAAGCCATAACCCAAGCCATAACCCAAGCCATAACCCAAGCCATAACCCAAACCGTAACCCAAACCGTAACCCAAACCGTAACCCAAACCGTAACCCAAACCGTAACCCAAACCGTAACCCAAACCGTAACCCAAACCGTAACCCAAACCGTAACCCAAACCGTAACCCAAACCGTAACCCAAACCGTAACCCAAACCGTAACCCAAACCGTAACCCAAACCGTAACCCAAACCGTAACCCAAACCGTAACCCAAACCATAACCCAAACCATAACCCAAACCATAACCCAAACCATAACCCAAACCATAACCCAAACCATAACCCAAACCATAACCCAAACCATAACCCAAACCATAACCCAAACCATAACCCAAACCATAACCCAAACCATAACCCAAACCATAACCCAAACCATAACCCAAACCATAACCCAAACCATAACCCAAACCATAACCCAAACCATAACCCAAACCCTAACCATAACCCTAACCCGAACCCAAACCATAACCCAAACAATAACCCTAATCCAAACCATAACCCAAACACAAACCATAACCCTAACCCAAACCATAACCAGATTCCCAACCATAACCATAACCCCAACCAAAACCATATTCCCAACCATAGCCATAACTCCAACCATATCCCCAACCATAACCATAACCCTAACTGATAACCCCAACCATAACACCAACCATAACCCAAACCCTAACCCCTAACAATATCCCTAACCCAAACCATAACCCCTAACAATAACCCTAACCCAAACCATAATCCCAACCCCTAACAATAACCATAACCCAAACCATAACCCCTAACCCCTAACAATAACCCTAACCTTAACCATAACCCCAACCATAACCATAACTCAAACCATAACCATAACCCAAAACATAACCCCTAACCCCTAACAATAACCCTCAACCAAACCATAACCCCAACCCCTAACAATAACCCTAACCCAAACCATAACCCCAATCATAACCATAACCCAAACCATAACCCCTAATCCCTAACAATAACCCTAACCCAAACCATAACCCCAACCCCTAACAATAACCCTAACCTAAACCATAACCCCTAACAAGAACCCTAACCCAAACCATAATCCCATCCATAGCCATAACCCCAACCATAACCATAACCCAAACCATAACCCCCAACCCCTAACAATAACCCTAACCCAAACCATAACCCAAACCATAACCCAAACAACCATAACCACGTGCTGCCAGAGGACCTCGGCACGCCCGGTGAATACCTTGTTGAAGACAGGCAGGCCTCGGTTCACCTTGTTGGCCAAAGTGGCAAAGGACCTGTGGGGAGGGGGGAGGGGGGGAGATGTCGGTTCCAACTTTCCTGGAAAACAGACGGATAGACGGCCTCCTGGCACGCCTACCGGGAATCGTCCTGGTCTTTAGATTTTTCGTCTGACAACAACTCGTCCCACTCTGGATGACAAAATGGGGAAAAAAGTGCTATATATCACATATAAACCGAAAGCCTTTTAATGACCGACTTTCTGGTAAACGTCCCAGACAAGACCGGCAGGCCGGCCCTCTCGGTTAAAAATGGACTGAACATCTGCCAATTACCGACTCTAATCTTGCCTTGGCTGGCTCCAAAATGGAAAAAAATAACATCGTGTACATTTAAGTTTCAATTACTCACGTTTCACTGTATTCCACCACCCCATCAAACTGTCCGTATCCTGTGAAGAAGAAAGGAAGGAAGGGCGTAAGTGAGACGGGACGGAAAGAGGCGGCGGCTGAGGGAGAGCGAGAGTGAGCGAGAGAGAGAGCGAGAGAGAGTGAGAAAGAGCGAGAGAGAGTGAGAGAGAGCGAGAGAGAGCGAGAGAGAGCGAGAGAGAGCGAGAGAGAGCGAGAGAGAGCGAGAGAGAGCGAGAGAGAGCGAGAGAGAGCGAGAGAGAGCGAGAGAGAGCGAGAGAGAGCAAGAGAGCAAGAGAGCAAGAGAGCAAACGAGAGAGAGAGAGAGAGCGCGGGAGCAAACAAGAGAGAGAGAGAGCGCGGGAGAAAACGAGAGAGAGAGAGCGCGAGAGCAAACGAGAGAGAGAGAGAGAGAGCGAGCGCGAGAGCAAACGAGCGCGAACGAGAGCGAGCGCGCGCGAGCGAGCGGAACGGGCGCGCGCGAGAGCGAGCGGGCGCGAGTGCGAACGGGCGGCCGCGAGAGCGAACGGGCGGGTGCGAGTGCGAACGGGCGGGCGCGAGAGCGAACGGGCGGGCGCGAGAGCGAACGGGCGGGCGCGAGAGTTATGGTTGAGAGCGAGAACGAGCGCGAGAACGAGCGCGAGAACGAGCGCGAGAACGAGCGCGAGAACGAGTGCGAGAGAAAGAGAAAAAAACAGAGAAAGAAGAGGAAGAGGAAGAAGAAGAAGAAGAAGAAGAAGAAGAAGAAGAAGAAGAAGAAGAAGAAGAAGAAGAAGAAGAAGAAGAAGAAGAGGATGAAGAAGTGGAAGAAGAAGAAGAAGAAGAAGAAGAAGAAGAAGAAGAAGAAGAAGAAGAAGAAGAAGAAGAAGAGGAAGAAGAAGAAGAAGAAGAAGAAGAAGAAGAGGAAGAAGAAGAAGAAGAAGAAGAAGAAGAAGAAGAAGAAGAAGAAGAAGAAGAGGAAGAAGAACAAGAGGAAGAAGAACAAGAGGAAGAAGAACAAGAGGAAGAAGAACAAGAGGAAGAAGAACAAGAGGAAGAGGAACAAGAAGAAGAGGAACAAGAAGAAGAGGAACAAGAAGAAGAAGAAGAGGAAGAAGAGGGAGGGGAAGAGGGAGGGGAAGAGGGAGGGGAAGAGGGAGGGGAAGAGGGAGGGGAAGAGGGAGGGGAAGAGGGAGGGGAAGAGGAGGGAGAGGGGGGGAAGAGGAGGGAGAGGGGGGGAAGAGGAGGGAGAGGGGGGAAGAGGAGGGAGAGGGAGGGAAGAGGAGGGAGAGGGGGGAAGAGGAGGGAGAGGGGGGGAAGAGGAGGGAGAGGGGGGGAAGAGGAGGGAGAGAGGGGGGGAAGAGGAGGGAGAGGGGGGGAAAGAGGAGGGAGAGGGGGAGAAGAGGGGGGAGATGGGGGGAAGAGGAGGGAGAGGGGGGGAAGAGGAGGGAGAGGGGGGGAAGAGGAGGGAGAGGGGGGAAGAGGAGGGAGAGGGGGGAAGAGGAGGGAGAGGGGGGGGGGGGAAGAGGAGGGAGAGGGGGGGGGGGGGCAGCGGTCGGGGGGAGGAGAAGACATTGACGTTGTCCGAGATGCTGGCGGAAGCTGATCTGATCCCTCCGGCCGTGGCGATGAGCGAGGCCCCAAAGGTGAAGGGCGTCAGGGCCAGGCCGGAGATGGCCGTCACGCCGGCTACTTTGGCCTTCTGGTGGAAGGTGGCCAGGTGGCCGGCCAGGGCGCGGAGCTTCACCACGTGCTGCCAGAGGACCTCGGCGCGCCAGGTGAATACCTTGTTGAAGGCAGGCAGGGCTCGGTTCACCTTGTTGGTCAAAGTGGCAAATGACCTGTGGGGAGGGGGGAGATGACGGTTCCAACTTCCCTGGAAAACAGACGGATAGACGGCCTCCCGGCACGCCTACCGGGAATCGTCCCGGTCTTTAAATTCTTCGTCTGACGACAACTCGTCCCACTCTGGATGACAAAATGGGGGGAAAAAAAGTGCCATCTATCACATATAAACCGAAAGCCTTTTAATGACCGACTGTGTGTGTGTGGTGGGGGGTGGTCACCTCTTTTGGGGCGCCACATTACTGGACAATATTGCAGGGTTTTGGGGTCGGAAAAAAATAATTGCAGGGTGCACTTTTTCCAAACGGCCACAAGACGGCAGCAAGAGATCATATTACTGGGAAGTCATTTTCAAATCAAAGAGGGTGTGGCTGAGTTTTTGGTCGGGAAAATAATTGTATGGTGAACTTTTTCAAAACAGCCACAAGATGGCAGAAAGAGACCATATTAATGGGAAATATTTTTTAAATCAAAGCGTATGGGAGGCATTTTGGTTTTCAAGACCAATTGCGGGTTATGTCATTAATCTTGCCTACAAATAAACTAGTTTCAGGGTTAAGGTTATAGTCAAATAAAAGTCAAATCAATTAGAAGAAACTTACATAAAAACTTACATAAGATGACATCTTGAGACAACTTGCGTTGGCGCCCAGAAGAACCTGTAAAGTGGTATGGATTGAGAATGTGTTGCTGCAGTACTTTTTACTTTGAAAAAAATACAAGGCACAACAATATATATTATCATTTAAAATGACAATATATAGTGGTAGCTCGACAAGAAAGAGAAAGAGAGAGAGAGATGAAGGAGAGGAGGGAGAGAGAGAGAGGAGAAGAAGAGGAGGGAGGGAGAGCGGCGGCGGTAGGGGGGGGGGAGAGAGAGAGAGAGAGAGAGAGAGCGGCGGCAGTCGGGGAGAGAGAGAGAGAGAGCCATAACCCCTAACAATAACCCTAACCCAAACCATAACCCAAACCATAACCCAAACCATAACCCAAACCATAACCCAAACCATAACCCAAACCATAACCCAAACCATAACCCAAACCATAACCCAAACCATAACCCAAACCATAACCCAAACCATAACCCAAACCATAACCCAAACCATAACCCAAACCATAACCCAAACCATAACCCAAACCATAACCCAAACCATAACCCAAACCATAACCCAAACCATAACCCAAACCATAACCCAGACCATAACCCAAACCATAACCCAAACCATAACCCAAACCATAACCCAAACCATAACCCAAACCATAACCCAAACCATAACCCAAACCATAACCCAAACCATAACACTAACCCAAACCATAACCCAAACCATAACCCAAACCATAACCCAAACCATAACCCAAACCATAACCCAAACCATAACCCAAACCATAACCCAAACCATAACCCAAACCATAACACTAACCCAAACCATAACCCGAACCCAAACAATAACCCAAACAATAACCCTAACCCAAACCATAACCCTAACCCAAACTATAACCCCAACCATAACCAGATTCCCAACCATAACCATAACCCCAACCAAAACCAGATTCCCAACCATAGCCATAACACCAACCATAACCCCAACCATAACCCAAACCCTAACCCCAACCCCTAACAATAACCATAACCCAAACCATAACCCCAACCCCTAACAATAACCCTAACCCAAACCATAACCATAACCATAACCATAACCCAAACCATAACCCCTAACCCCTAACAATAACCCTAACCCAAACCATAACCCCAACCCCTAACAATAACCCTAACCTAAACCATAACCCCAACCATAACCATAACCCAAACCATAACCATAACCCAAAACATAACCCCTAACAATAACCCTCAACCAAACCATAACCCCAACCCCTAACAATAACCCTAACCCAAACCATAACCCCAATCATAACCATAACCCAAACCATAACCCCTAATCCCTTACAATAACCCTAACCCAAACCATAACCCCAACACCTAAATATAACCCTAACCTAAACCATAACCCCAACCATAACCATAACCCAAACCATAACCCCTAACCCCTAACAAGAACCCTAATCCAAACCATAATCCCATCCATAGCCATAACCCCAACCATAACCATAACCCAAACCATAACCATAACCCCCAACCCCTAACAATAACCCTCACCTAAACCATAACCCCAACCATAACCATAACCCAAACCATAACCCCTAACCCCTAACAAGAACCCTAACCCAAACCATAATCCCATCCATAGCCATAACCCCAACCAAAACCAGATTACCAACCATAGCCATAACTCCAACCATATTCCCAACCATAACCATAACCCAAACCATAACCATAACCCCCAACCCCTAACAATAACCCTCACCTAAACCATAACCCCAACCATAACCATAACCCAAACCATAACCCCTAACCCCTAACAAGAACCCTAACCCAAACCATAATCCCATCCATAGCCATAACCCCAACCAAAACCAGATTCCCAACCATAGCCATAACTCCAACCATATCCCCAACCATAACCATAACCCTAACCGATAACCCCAACCATAACACCAACCATAACACCAACCATAACCCCAACCATAACCCAAACCCTAACCCCAACCCCTAACAATAACCCTAACCCTAACCCAAACCATAACCCCTAACCCCTAACAATATCCCTCACCCAAACCATAACCCCTAACAATAACCCTAACCCAAACCATAACCCCAACCGCTAACAATAACCATAACCCAAACCATAACCCCTAACCCCTAAAAATAACCCTATCCCAAACCATAACCCCAACCCCTAACAATAACCCTAACCCAAAACCTAACCCAAACCTAACCCAAACCATACCCATAACCCCAACCATAACCATAACCCAAACCATAACCCCTAACCCCTAACAATAACCCTAACCCAAACCATAACCCCAACCCCTAACAATAACCCTAACCTAAACCATAACCCCAACCATAACCATAACCCAAACCATAACCATAACCCAAAACATAACCCCCAACCCCTAACAATAACCCTAACCCAAACCATAACACCAATCATAACCATAACCCAAACCATAACCCCTAATCCCTTACAATAACCCTAGCCCAAACCATAACCCCAACCCCTAACAATAACCCTAACCTAAACCATAACCATAACCCAAACCATAACCCAAACCATAACCCAAACCATAACCCAAACCATAACCCAAACCATAACCCAAACCATAACCCAAACCATAACCCAAACCATAACCCAAACCATAACCCAAACCATAACCCAAACCATAACCCAAACCATAACCCAAACCATAACCCAAACCATAACCCAAACCATAACCCAAACCATAACCCAAACCATAACCCAAACCATAACCCAAACCATAACCCAAACCATAACCCAAACCATAACCCAAACCATAACCCAAACCATAACCCAAACCATAACCCAAACCATAACCCAAACCATAACCCAAACCATAACCCAAACCATAACCCAAACCATAACCCAAACCATAACCCAAACCATAACCCAAACCATAACCCAAACCATAACCCAAACCATAACCCAAACCATAACCCAAACCCGAACCCAAACCATAACCCAAACAATAACCCTAACCCAAACCATAACCCTAACACAAACCATAACCATAACCCAAACCATAACCAGATTCCCAACCATAACCATAACCCCAACCAAAACCATATTCCCAACCATAGCCATAACTCCAACCATATCCCCAACCATAACCATAACCCTAACTGATAACCCCAACCATAACACCAACCATAACCCCAACCATAACCCAAACCCTAACCCCTAACAATATCCCTAACCCAAACCATAACCCCTAACAATAACCCTAACCCAAACCATAATCCCAACCCCTAACAATAACCATAACCCAAACCATAACCCCTAACCGCTAACAATAACCCTAACCCAAACCATAACCCAAACCCCTAACAATAACCCTAACCCAAACCATAACCATAACCCAAACCATAACCCCTAACCCCTAACAATAACCCTAACCCAAACCATAACCCCAACCCCTAACAATAACCCTAACCTAAACCATAACCCCAACCATAACCATAACCCAAACCATAACCATAACCCAAAACATAACCCCTAACCCCTAACAATAACCCTCAACCAAACCATAACCCCAACCCCTAACAATAACCCTAACCCAAACCATAACCCCAATCATAACCATAACCCAAACCATAACCCCTAATCCCTAACAATAACCCTAACCCAAACCATAACCCCAACCCCTAACAATAACCCTAACCTAAACCATAACCCCTAACAAGAACCCTAACCCAAACCATAATCCCATCCATAGCCATAACCCCAACCATAACCATAACCCAAAACATAACCCCCAACCCCTAACAATAACCCTAACCCAAACCATAACCCAAACAATAACCCAAACAACCATAACCACGTGCTGCCAGAGGACCTCGGCACGCCCGGTGAATACCTTGTTGAAGACAGGCAGGCCTCGGTTCACCTTGTTGGCCAAAGTGGCAAAGGACCTGTGGGGAGGGGGGAGGGGGGTAGATGTCGGTTCCAACTTTCCTGGAAAACAGACGGATAGACGGCCTCCTGGCACGCCTACCGGGAATCGTCCTGGTCTTTAGATTTTTCGTCTGACAACAACTCGTCCCACTCTGGATGACAAAATGGGGCAAAAGTGCCATATATCACATATAAACCGAAAGCCTTTTAATGACCGACTTTCTGGTAAACGTCCCAGACAAGACCGGCAGGCCGGCCCTCTCGGTTAAAAATGGACTGAACATCTGCCAATTACCGACTCTAATCTTGCCTTGGCTGGCTCCAAAATGGAAAAAAATAACATCTTGTACATTTAAGTTTCAATTACTCACGTTTCACTGTATTCCACCACCCCATCAAACTGTCCGTATCCTGTGAAGAAAAAAGGAAGGAAGGGCGTAAGTGAGACGGGACGGAAAGAGGCGGCGGCTGAGGGAGAGCGAGAGAGAGTGAGAGAGAGCGAGAGAGAGCGAGAGAGAGCGAGAGAGAGCGAGAGAGAGAGCGAGAGAGAGTGAGAGAGAGTGAGAGAGAGCAAGAGAGAGCAAGAGAGAGCGAGAGAGAGCGAGAGAGAGCGAGAGAGAGCGAGAGAGAGTGAGAGAGAGCGAAAGAGAGCGAGAGAGAGCGAGAGAGAGCAAGAGAGCAAGAGAGCAAACGAGAGAGAGAGAAAGCGCGGGAGCAAACGAGAGAGAGAGAGCGCGGGAGCAAACGAGAGAGAGAGAGAGCGTGGGAGCAAACGAGAGAGAGAGAGAGCGCGGGAGCAAACGAGAGAGAGAGAGAGAGAGAGCGCGAGAGCAAACGAGAGAGAGAGAGAGAGAGCGCGAGAGCAAACGAGCGCGAACGAGAGCGAGCGAGCGCAAACGGGCGGGCGCGAGAGCGAGCGGGCGCGAGTGCGAACGGGCGGCCGCGAGAGCGAACGGGCGGGTGCGAGAGCGAACGGGCGGGCGCGAGAGCGAACGGGCGGGCGCGAGAGCGAACGGGCGGGCGCGAGAGTTATGGTTGAGAGCGAGAACGAGCGCGAGAACGAGCGCGAGAACGAGCGCGAGAACGAGCGCGAGAACGAGCGCGAGAACGAGTGCGAGAACGAGCGCGAGAACGAGCGCGAGAACGAGCGCAGAGAACGAGTGCGAGA
>NC_135527.1:100000-152500 GCF_051989575.1 Stigmatopora nigra
AACCCAAACCATAACCCAAACCATAACCCAAACCATAACCCAAACCATAACCCAAACCATAACCCAAACCATAACCCAAACCATAACCCAAACCATAACCCAAACCATTACCCAAACCATAACCCAAACCATAACCCAAACCATAACCCATACCATAACCCAAACCCTAACCCAAACCATAACCCTAACCCGAACCCAAACCATAACCCAAACAATAACCCTAATCCAAACCATAACCCAAACACAAACCATAACCCTAACCCAAACCATAACCAGATTCCCAACCATAACCATAACCCCAACCAAAACCATATTCCCAACCATAGCCATAACTCCAACCATATCCCCAACCATAACCATAACCCTAACTGATAACCCCAACCATAACACCAACCATAACCCAAACCCTAACCCCTAACAATATCCCTAACCCAAACCATAACCCCTAACAATAACCCTAACCCAAACCATAATCCCAACCCCTAACAATAACCATAACCCAAACCATAACCCCTAACCCAGACATGGGCAAACTACGGCCCGCGGGCCGTATACGGCCCGTTAGACAATTTAATCCGGCCCGCCGAGCTTGTCCAATAAATAAAATAATAATGCTTCATAAATCATTCATTACATCTTGTCCATGCAATACCGTGTTTCACCTATAAATGGCGCGCTGACATTTAGGCCTTTGTTGAGTCGCGCCTTTCTCTTTATTTATCCCTCTTTAATTTTCTCATTGTCATTTGAGCCCTTCTGTAAAAATGAGCGGACCAAAGAAAAGGAAAGTGGACAGTGAGTGCCGTGTATTTAATAAAGAGTGGACAACTAAATATTTCTTCACTGAAGTCCGATCAACCGCTGTATGTCTGATATGCCAAGAAACTATTGCTGTTTTCAAAGAGTACAATATCAGCCGTCACTTTGCCACGAAGCATGCAAACTACGCTAGCAAGCAGTCAACACAACAACGAGCGGCTACTGCTCAGAGATTGGTGGCTAATTTGCAGAGTCAGCAGAATTTTTTTCACCGGCAAACTGCAATTCAAGAGGCAAGCACAAAGACAAGCTTTTTGCTGGCCTTCAAACTGGCAAAGGCTAGCAAGCCTTTCTCCGAAGGCGAGTTTTTGAAAGAATGCATGATAGAGACAGCTGGTGTTTTGTGTCCGGAGAGCAAAGGCAAGTTCGAAAAAATCAGCTTATCACGCAGGACAATAACTCGCCGTGTGGAACTCATTGATGAAGATATAGTGAGCAGTTAAACAAAAAAGCGGCAACCTTTGAGTTATTTTCATTAGCGCTTGATGAAAGTACGGACATTAAAGACACTGCTCAGCTCCTCATTTTTATCCGCGGGATAAACAAAAGTTTTGAGATAACTGAGGAACGGGACAGAAAGGATTGAGGTTAGTCGCCTATGTTGTTGGGTAGTAATGTTTTGAATGTTGAAAGTTATATTCATCAAGATTTCAATAAATTTTGATATTTGTTTTACTTGGTGCCTTCAATTGAATTGTATTAAAAACAGATGCAATCTCCAGGGTTGATAGATCACAGTTTTCTATTCTAATCTATTTGGCCTACTATTTCTCTTGTACATTTGGAAAATGCAGTCCTCAATGTTAGTGAAACGTGTTGAACATTTATTTGCATGTGCTTGCTGTACTATGAGGTTTGGATACTACAAGCAACGCTTTATTATATTTGGCCCAGCAGTCAATGTACTGCTGTGGCCCCTTGTTCAAATTTTATAACCCATAGTGGCCCGCAAGTCAAAAAGTTTGCCCATCCCTGCCCTAACCCCTAACAATAACCCTAACCTTAACCATAACCCCAACCATAACCATAACCCAAACCATAACCATAACCCAAACCATAACCATAACCCAAAACATAACCCCTAACCCCTAACAATAACCCTCAACCAAACCATAACCCCAACCCCTAACAATAACCCTAACCCAAACCATAACCCCAATCATAACCATAACCCAAACCATAACCCCTAATCCCTAACAATAACCCTAACCCAAACCATAACCCCAACCCCTAACAATAACCCTAACCTAAACCATAACCCCTAACAAGAACCCTAACCCAAACCATAATCCCATCCATAGCCATAACCCCAACCATAACCATAACCCAAACCATAACCCCCAACCCCTAACAATAACCCTAACCCAAACCATAACCCAAACCATAACCCAAACAACCATAACCACGTGCTGCCAGAGGACCTCGGCACGCCCGGTGAATACCTTGTTGAAGACAGGCAGGCCTCGGTTCACCTTGTTGGCCAAAGTGGCAAAGGACCTGTGGGGAGGGGGGAGGGGGGGAGATGTCGGTTCCAACTTTCCTGGAAAACAGACGGATAGACGGCCTCCTGGCACGCCTACCGGGAATCGTCCTGGTCTTTAGATTTTTCGTCTGACAACAACTCGTCCCACTCTGGATGACAAAATGGGGAAAAAAGTGCTATATATCACATATAAACCGAAAGCCTTTTAATGACCGACTTTCTGGTAAACGTCCCAGACAAGACCGGCAGGCCGGCCCTCTCGGTTAAAAATGGACTGAACATCTGCCAATTACCGACTCTAATTTTGCCTTGGCTGGCTCCAAAATGGAAAAAAATAACATCGTGTACATTTAAGTTTCAATTACTCACGTTTCACTGTATTCCACCACCCCATCAAACTGTCCGTAGCCTGTGAAGAAGAAAGGAAGGAAGGGCGTAAGTGAGACGGGACGGAAAGAGGCGGCGGCTGAGGGAGAGCGAGAGAGAGCGAGAGAGAGAGCGAGAGAGAGCGAGAGAGAGTGAGAAAGAGCAAGAGAGAGCGAGAGAGAGCGAGAGAGAGCGAGAGAGAGCGAAAGAGAGTGAGAGAGAGCGAGAGAGAGCGAGAGAGAGCGAGAGAGAGAGCGAGAGAGAGCGAGAGAGAGCGAGAGAGAGCGAGAGAGAGCGAGAGAGAGCAAGAGAGCAAGAGAGCAAGAGAGCAAGAGAGCAAGAGAGCAAACGAGAGAGAGAGCGCGGGAGCAAACGAGAGAGAGAGAGAGCGCGGGAGCAAACGAGAGAGAGCGCGAGAGCAAACGAGAGAGAGAGAGAGAGAGCGCGAGAGCAAACGAGCGCGAACGAGAGCGAGCGGGCGCGAGCGAGCGAGCGCGAACGGGCGCGCGCGAGAGCGAGCGGGCGCGAGTGCGAACGGGCGGCCGCGAGAGCGAACGGGCGGGTGCGAGAGCGAACGGGCGGGCGCGAGAGCGAACGGGCGGGTGCGAGAGCGAACAGGCGGGCGCGAGAGTTATGGTTGAGAGCGAGAACGAGCGCGAGAACGAGCGCGAGAACGAGCGCGAGAACGAGCGAGAGAACGAGAAAAAAAGAGAGAAAGAAGAGGAAGAGGAAGAAGAAGAAGAAGAAGAAGAAGAAGAAGAAGAAGAAGAAGAAGAAGAAGAAGAGGAAGAGGAAGAAGAAGTGGAAGAAGAAGAAGAAGAAGAAGAAGAAGAAGAAGAAGAAGCAGAAGCAGAAGAGGAAGAAGAAGAAGAAGAGGAAGAAGAAGAAGAAGAAGAAGAAGAAGAAGAAGAAGAAGAAGAAGAAGAAGAAGAAGAAGAAGAAGAGGAAGAAGAACAAGAGGAAGAAGAACAAGCGGAAGAAGAACAAGAGGAAGAGGAACAAGAAGAAGAGGAACAAGAAGAAGAGGAACAAGAAGAAGAAGAAGAAGAGGAAGAAGAGGGAGGGGAAGAGGGAGGGGAAGAGGAGGGAGAGGGGGGGGCAGCGGTCGGGGTGAGGAGAAGACATTGACGTTGTCCGAGATGCTGGCGGAAGCTGATCTGATCCCTCCGGCCGTGGCGATGAGCGAGGCCCCAAAGGTGAAGGGCGTCAGGGCCAGGCCGGCGATGGCCGTCACGCCGGCTACTTTGGCCTTCTGGTGGAAGGTGGCCAGGTGGCCGGCCAGGGCGCGGAGCTTCACCACGTGCTGCCAGAGGACCTCGGCGCGCCAGGTGAATACCTTGTTGAAGACAGGCAGGGCTCGGTTCACCTTGTTGGTCAAAGTGGCAAATGACCTGTGGGGAGGGGGGAGATGACGGTTCCAACTTCCCTGGAAAACAGACGGATAGACGGCCTCCCGGCACGCCTACCGGGAATCGTCCCGGTCTTTAAATTCTTCGTCTGACGACAACTCGTCCCACTCTGGATGACAAAATGGGGGGAAAAAAGTGCCATCTATCACATATAAACCGAAAGCCTTTTAATGACCGACTGTGTGTGTGTGGTGGGGGGTGGGGGGTCACCTCTTTTGGGGCGCCACATTACTGGACAATATTGCAGGGTTTTGGGGTCGGAAAAAAATAATTGCAGGGTGCACTTTTTCCAAACGGCCACAAGACGGCAGCAAGAGATCATATTACTGGGAAGTCATTTTCAAATCAAAGAGGGTGTGGCTGAGTTTTTGGTCGGGAAAATAATTGTATGGTGAACTTTTTCAAAACAGCCACAAGATGGCAAAAGAGACCATATTAATGGGAAATATTTTTTAAATCAAAGCGTATGGGAGGCATTTTGGTTTTCAAGACCAATTGCGGGTTATGTCATTAATCTTGCCTACAAATAAACTAGTTTCAGGGTTAGGGTTATAGTCAATTAAAAGTCAAATCAATTAGAAGAAACTTACATAAGACGACATCTTGAGACAACTTGCGTTGGCGCCCAGAAGAACCTGTAAAGTGGTATGGATTGAGAACGTGTTGCTGCAGTACTTTTTACTTTGAAAAAAATACAAGGCACAACAATATATATTATCATTTAAAATGACAATATATAGTGGTAGCTCGACAAGAAGAGAAGGAGAGAGAGAGGAGAAGGAGAGGAGGGAGAGAGAGAGAGAGGAGAAGAAGAGGAGGGAGGGAGAGCGGCGGCGGTAGGGGGGGAGAGAGAGAGAGAGAGAGAGAGAGAGAGAGAGAGAGAGAGAGAGAGAGAGAGAGAGAGAGAGAGAGAGCGGCGGCAGTCGGGGGGAGAGAGAGAGAGAGAGCCATAACCCCTAACAATAACCCTAACCCAAACCATAACCCAAACCATAACCCAAACCATAACCCAAACCATAACCCAAACCATAACCCAAACCATAACCCAAACCAAAACCCAAACCATAACCCAAACCATAACCCAAACCATAACCCAAACCATAACCCAAACCATAACCCAAACCATAACCCAAACCATAACCCAAACCATAACCCAAACCATAACCCAAACCATAACCCAAACCATAACCCAAACCATAACCCAAACCATAACCCAAACCATAACCCAAACCATAACCCAAACCATAACCCAAACCATAACCCAAACCATAACCCAAACCATAACCCAAACCATAACCCAAACCATAACCCAAACCATAACCCAAACCCTAACCATAACCCTAACCCGAACCCAAACCATAACCCAAACAATAACCCTAATCCAAACCATAACCCAAACACAAACCATAACCCTAACCCAAACCATAACCAGATTCCCAACCATAACCATAACCCCAACCAAAACCATATTCCCAACCATAGCCATAACTCCAACCATATCCCCAACCATAACCATAACCCTAACTGATAACCCCAACCATAACACCAACCATAACCCAAACCCTAACCCCTAACAATATCCCTAACCCAAACCATAACCCCTAACAATAACCCTAACCCAAACCATAATCCCAACCCCTAACAATAACCATAACCCAAACCATAACCCCTAACCCCTAACAATAACCCTAACTTTAACCATAACCCCAACCATAACCATAACCCAAACCATAACCATAACCCAAAACATAACCCCTAACCCCTAACAATAACCCTCAACCAAACCATAACCCCAACCCCTAACAATAACCCTAACCCAAACCATAACCCCAATCATAACCATAACCCAAACCATAACCCCTAATCCCTAACAATAACCCTAACCCAAACCATAACCCCAACCCCTAACAATAACCCTAACCTAAACCATAACCCCTAACAAGAACCCTAACCCAAACCATAATCCCATCCATAGCCATAACCCCAACCATAACCATAACCCAAACCATAACCCCCAACCCCTAACAATAACCCTAACCCAAACCATAACCCAAACCATAACCCAAACAACCATAACCACGTGCTGCCAGAGGACCTCGGCACGCCCGGTGAATACCTTGTTGAAGACAGGCAGGCCTCGGTTCACCTTGTTGGCCAAAGTGGCAAAGGACCTGTGGGAGGGGGGGGAGATGTCGTTTCCAACTTTCCTGGAAAACAGACGGATAGACGGCCTCCTGGCACGCCTACCGGGAATCGTCCTGGTCTTTAGATTTTTCGTCTGACAACAACTCGTCCCACTCTGGATGACAAAATGGGGAAAAAGTGCTATATATCACATATAAACCGAAAGCCTTTTAATGACCGACTTTCTGGTAAACGTCCCAGACAAGACCGGCAGGCCGGCCCTCTCGGTTAAAAATGGACTGAACATCTGCCAATTACCGACTCTAATCTTGCCTTGGCTGGCTCCAAAATGGAAAAAAATAACATCGTGTACATTTAAGTTTCAATTACTCACGTTTCACTGTATTCCACACCCCATCAAACTGTCCGTATCCTGTGAAGAAGAAAGGAAGGAAGGGCGTAAGTGAGACGGGACGGAAAGAGGCGGCGGCTGAGGGAGAGCGAGAGTGAGCGAGAGAGAGAGCGAGAGAGAGAGTGAGAAAGAGCGAGAGAGAGTGAGAGAGAGCGAGAGAGAGCGAGAGAGAGCGAGAGAGAGCGAGAGAGAGCGAGAGAGAGCGAGAGAGAGCGAGAGAGAGCGAGAGAGAGCGAGAGAGAGCGAGAGAGAGCAAGAGAGCAAGAGAGCAAGAGAGCAAGAGAGCAAACGAGAGAGAGAGAGAGAGCGCGGGAGCAAACAAGAGAGAGAGAGAGCGCGGGAGAAAACGAGAGAGAGAGAGCGCGAGAGCAAACGAGAGAGAGAGAGAGAGAGAGAGCGAGCGCGAGAGCAAACGAGCGCGAACGAGAGCGAGCGCGCGCGAGCGAGCGGAACGGGCGCGCGCGAGAGCGAGCGGGCGCGAGTGCGAACGGGCAGGCCGCGAGAGAGCGAACGGGCGGGTGCGAGTGCGAACGGGCGGGCGCGAGAGCGAACGGGCGGGCGCGAGAGCGAACGGGCGGGGCGCGAGAGTTATGGTTGAGAGCGAGAACGAGCGCGAGAACGAGCGCGAGAACGAGCGCGAGAACGAGTGCGAGAGAAAGAGAAAAAAACAGAGAAAGAAGAGGAAGAGGAAGAAGAAGAAGAAGAAGAAGAAGAAGAAGAAGAAGAAGAAGAAGAAGAAGAAGAAGAAGAAGAAGAAGAAGAAGAAGAAGAAGAAGAGGATGAAGAAGTGGAAGAAGAAGAAGAAGAAGAAGAAGAAGAAGAAGAAGAAGAAGAAGAAGAGGAAGAAGAAGAAGAAGAAGAAGAAGAGGAAGAAGAAGAAGAAGAAGAAGAAGAAGAAGAAGAAGAAGAAGAAGAGGAAGAAGAACAAGAGGAAGAAGAACAAGAGGAAGAAGAACAAGAGGAAGAAGAACAAGAGAAGAAGAACAAGAGGAAGAGGAACAAGAAGAAGAGGAACAAGAAGAAGAGGAACAAGAAGAAGAAGAAGAGGAAGAAGAGGGAGGGGAAGAGGGAGGGGAAGAGGGAGGGGAAGAGGGAGGGGAAGAGGGAGGGGAAGAGGGAGGGAGGAAGAGGGAGGGGAAGAGGAGGGAGAGGGGGGGAAGAGGAGGGAGAGGGGGGGAAGAGGAGGGAGAGGGGGGAAGAGGAGGGAGAGGGAGGGAAGAGGAGGGAGAGGGGGGAAGAGGAGGGAGAGGGGGGGACAGAGGAGGGAAGAGGGGGGGAAGAGGAGGGAGAGAGGGGGGGAAGAGGAGGGAGAGGGGGGGAAAGAGGAGGGAGAGGGGGAGAAGAGGGGGGAGATGGGGGGAAGAGGAGGGAGAGGGGGGGAAGAGGAGGGAGAGGGGGGGGAAGAGGAGGGAGAGGGGGGGAAGAGGAGGGAGAGGGGGGGAAGAGGAGGGAGAGGGGGGGGGGGGGGGAAGAGGAGGGAGAGGGGGGGGGCAGCGGTCGGGGGGAGGAGAAGACATTGACGTTGTCCGAGATGCTGGCGGAAGCTGATCTGATCCCTCCGGCCGTGGCGATGAGCGAGGCCCCAAAGGTGAAGGGCGTCAGGGCCAGGCCGGAGATGGCCGTCACGCCGGCTACTTTGGCCTTCTGGTGGAAGGTGGCCAGGTGGCCGGCCAGGGCGCGGAGCTTCACCACGTGCTGCCAGAGGACCTCGGCGCGCCAGGTGAATACCTGTTGAAGGCAGGCAGGGCTCGGTTCACCTTGTTGGTCAAAGTGGCAAATGACCTGTGGGGAGGGGGGAGATGACGGTTCCAACTTCCCTGGAAAACAGACGGATAGACGGCCTCCCGGCACGCCTACCGGGAATCGTCCCGGTCTTTAAATTCTTCGTCTGACGACAACTCGTCCCACTCTGGATGACAAAATGGGGGGAAAAAAAGTGCCATCTATCACATATAAACCGAAAGCCTTTTAATGACCGACTGTGTGTGTGTGGTGGGGGGTGGTCACCTCTTTTGGGGCGCCACATTACTGGACAATATTGCAGGGTTTTGGGGTCGGAAAAAAATAATTGCAGGGTGCACTTTTTCCAAACGGCCACAAGACGGCAGCAAGACATCATATTACTGGGAAGTCATTTTCAAATCAAAGAGGGTGTGGCTGAGTTTTTGGTCGGGAAAATAATTGTATGGTGAACTTTTTCAAAACAGCCACAAGATGGCAGAAAGAGACCATATTAATGGGAAATATTTTTAAATCAAAGCGTATGGGAGGCATTTTGGTTTTCAAGACCAATTGCGGGTTATGTCATTAATCTTGCCTACAAATAAACTAGTTTCAGGGTTAAGGTTATAGTCAAATAAAAGTCAAATCAATTAGAAGAAACTTACATAAGATGACATCTTGAGACAACTTGCGTTGGCGCCCAGAAGAACCTGTAAAGTGGTATGGATTGAGAATGTGTTGCTGCAGTACTTTTTACTTTGAAAAAAATACAAGGCACAACAATATATATTATCATTTAAAATGACAATATATAGTGGTAGCTCGACAAGAAAGAGAAAGAGAGAGAGAGATGAAGGAGAGGAGGGAGAGAGAGAGAGGAGAAGAAGAGGAGGGAGGGAGAGCGGCGGCGGTAGGGGGGGGGGGAGAGAGAGAGAGAGAGAGAGAGAGAGAGAGAGCGGCGGCAGTCGGGGAGAGAGAGAGAGAGAGAGCCATAACCCCTAACAATAACCCTAACCCAAACCATAACCCAAACCATAACCCAAACCATAACCCAAACCATAACCCAAACCATAACCCAAACCATAACCCAAACCATAACCCAAACCATAACCCAAACCATAACCCAAACCATAACCCAAACCATAACCCAGACCATAACCCAAACCATAACCCAAACCATAACCATAACCATAACCCAAACCATAACCCAAACCATAACCCAAACCATAACCCAAACCATAACCCAAACCATAACCCAAACCATAACACTAACCCAAACCATAACCCAAACCATAACCCAAACCATAACCCAAACCATAACCCAAACCATAACCCAAACCATAACCCAAACCATAACCCAAACCATAACCCAAACCATAACACTAACCCAAACCATAACCCGAACCCAAACAATAACCCAAACAATAACCCTAACCCAAACCATAACCCTAACCCAAACTATAACCCCAACCATAACCAGATTCCCAACCATAACCATAACCCCAACCAAAACCAGATTCCCAACCATAGCCATAACACCAACCATAACCCCAACCATAACCCAAACCCTAACCCCAACCCCTAACAATAACCATAACCCAAACCATAACCCCAACCCCTAACAATAACCCTAACCCAAACCATAACCATAACCATAACCATAACCATAACCCAAACCATAACCCCTAACCCCTAACAATAACCCTAACCCAAACCATAACCCCAACCCCTAACAATAACCCTAACCTAAACCATAACCCCAACCATAACCATAACCCAAACCATAACCATAACCCAAAACATAACCCCTAACAATAACCCTCAACCAAACCATAACCCCAACCCCTAACAATAACCCTAACCCAAACCATAACCCCAATCATAACCATAACCCAAACCATAACCCCTAATCCCTTACAATAACCCTAACCCAAACCATAACCCCAACGCCTAAATATAACCCTAACCTAAACCATAACCCCAACCATAACCATAACCCAAACCATAACCCCTAACCCCTAACAAGAACCCTAATCCAAACCATAATCCCATCCATAGCCATAACCCCAACCATAACCATTACCCAAACCATAACCCCAAACCCCTAACAATAACCCTAACCCAAACCATAACCTGAACTCAAACCATAACCCAAACCATAACCCTAACCCAAACCATAACCCTAACCCAAACCATAACCCTAACCCAAACCATAACCCCAACCATAACCAGATTCCCAACCATAACCATAACCCCAACCAAAACCATATTCCCAACCATAGCCATAACCCCAACCATAACCCCAACCATAACCCCAACCATAACCCCAACCATAACCCCAACCATAACCCCAACCATAACCATAACCCTAACCATAACCCCAACCATAACCAGATTCCCAACCATAACCATAACCCCAACCAAAACCATATTCCCAACCATAGCCATAACCGCAACCATAACCCCAACCAAAACCCCAACCATAACCCCAACCATAACCCCAACCATAACCATAACCCTAACCATAACCCCAACCATAACCCCAACCATAACCCCAACCATAACCCCAACCATAACCCCAACCCTAACCCAAACCATAACCCCTAACCCCTAACAATATCCCTAACCCAAACCATAACCCCTTACAATAACCCTAACCCAAACCATAACCCCAACCATAACCATAACCCAAACCATAACCATAACCCAAACCATAACACCCAACCCCCAACAATAACCCTAACCCAAACCATAATCCCATCCATAACCATAACCCCAACAATAACTATAACCCAAACCATAACCCCTAAATCCTAAAAATAACGCTAACCCAAACCATAACCCCAACCATAACCCCAACCATAACCTTAATCATAACCGTAAACCAAACCATAACGCCTAAACCCTAACAATAACCCTAACACTAACTATTACCCCAACCCCTAACAATAACCCTAACCCAAACCATAATCCCATCCATAACAGTAACCCCAACAATAAACATAACCCAAACCATAACCCCTAACCCCTAAAAATAACGCTAACCCAAACCATAACGCCAACCATAACCTTAACCATAACCGTAAACAAAACCATAACCCCTAAACCCTAACAATAACCCTAACACAAACTATTACCCCAACCCCTAACAATAACCCTAACCCAAACCATTATCCCATCCATAACCATAACCCCAACAATAACCATAACCCAAACCATAACCCCTAACCCCTAAAAATAACGCTAACTCAAACCATAACCCCAACCATAACCTTAACCATAACCGTAAACCAAACCATAACCCCTAAACCCTAACAATAACCCTAACACAAACTATTACCCCAACGCCTAACAATAACCCTAACCCAAACCATAACCCTAACCCAAACCATAACCCCAACGCCTAACAATAACCCTAACCCAAACCATAACCCCAACCCCTAACAATAAACCTAACCTAAACCATAACCCTAACCATAACCCTAACCATAACCCCAACCATAACCATAAACCAAACCATCACCATAACCCAAACCATCACCATAACCCAAACCATCACCATAACCCCTAACAATAACCCTAACCCAAACCATAACCCCAACCCCTAACAATAACTCTAACCCAAACCATAACCATAACCCTAACAGTAACCATAACCCAAACCATAACCCCTAACAATAACCCTAACCCAAACCATAACCCCAACCACAAACAATAACCCTAACCCAACCCATAACCATAACCATAACCCAAAACATAACCCCTAGCAATGACCCTAACCCAAACCATAACCCCAACCCCTTACCCCAACCATAACCCCAACCCCTTACCCCAACCATAACCCCAACCATAACCCCAACCATAACCCCAACCATAACCCCAACCATAACCCCAACCCTTACCCAAACCATAACCCCTAACCCCTAACAATATCCCTAACCCAAACCATAACCCCTAACAATAACCCTAACCCAAACCATAACCCCAACCCCTAACAATAACCCTAACCTAAACCATAACCCCTAACAAGAACCCTAACCCAAACCATAATCCCATCCATAGCCATAACCCCAACCATAACCATAACCCAAACCATAACCCCCAACCCCTAACAATAACCCTAACCCAAACCATAACCCAAACCATAACCCAAACCATAACCCAAACAACCATAACCACGTGCTGCCAGAGGACCTCGGCACGCCCGGTGAATACCTTGTTGAAGACAGGCAGGCCTCGGTTCACCTTGTTGGCCAAAGTGGCAAAGGACCTGTGGGGAGGGGGGAGGGGGGGAGATGTCAGTTCCAACTTTCCTGGAAAACAGACGGATAGACGGCCTCCTGGCACGCCTACCGGGAATCGTCCTGGTCTTTAGATTTTTCGTCTGACAACAACTCGTCCCACTCTGGATGACAAAATGGGGGAAAAAGTGCTATATATCACATATAAACCGAAAGCCTTTTAATGACCGACTTTCTGGTAAACGTCCCAGACAAGACCGGCAGGCCGGCCCTCTCGGTTAAAAATGGACTGAACATCTGCCAATTACCGACTCTAATCTTGCCTTGGCTGGCTCCAAAATGGAAAAAAATAACATCGTGTACATTTAAGTTTCAATTACTCACGTTTCACTGTATTCCACCACCCCATCAAACTGTCCGTATCCTGTGAAGAAGAAAGGAAGGAAGGGCGTAAGTGAGACGGGACGGAAAGAGGCGGCGGCTGAGGGAGAGCGAGAGAGAGCGAGAGAGAGAGAGCGAGAGAGAGTGAGAAAGAGCAAGAGAGAGCGAGAGAGAGCGAGAGAGAGCGAAAGAGAGTGAGAGAGAGCGAGAGAGAGCGAGAGAGAGCGAGAGAGAGAGCGAGAGAGAGCGAGAGAGAGCGAGAGAGAGCGAGAGAGAGCAAGAGAGCAAGAGAGAAAGAGAGCAAGAGAGCAAACGAGAGAGAGAGAGAGAGAGAGCGGGAGCAAACAAGAGAGAGAGAGAGCGCGGGAGCAAACGAGAGAGAGAGAGCGCGAGAGCAAACGAGAGAGAGAGAGAGAGAGTGCGAGAGCAAACGAGCGCGAACGAGAGCGAGCGGGGCGCGAGCGAGCGCGAACGGGCCCGCGCGAGAGCGAGCGGACGCGAGTGCGAACGGGCGGCCGCGAGAGCGAACGGGCGGGTGCGAGAGCGAACGGGCGGGCGCGAGAGCGAACGGGCGGGTGCGAGAGCGAACGGGCGGGCGCGAGAGTTATGGTTGAGAGCGAGAACGAGCGCGAGAACGAGCGCGAGAACGAGTGCGAGAGAAAGAGAAAAAAAGAGAGAGAAAGAAGAGGAAGAGGAAGAAGAAGAAGAAGAAGAAGAAGAAGAAGAAGAAGAGGAAGAGGAAGAGGAAGAAGAAGTGGAAGAAGAAGAAGAAGAGGAAGAAGAAGAAGAAGAAGAAGAAGAAGAAGAAGAAGAAGAAGAACAAGAAGAAGAGGAAGAAGAACAAGAGGAAGAAGAACAAGAGGAAGAAGAACAAGAGGAAGAAGAACAAGAGGAAGAAGAACAAGAGGAAGAAGAACAAGAGGAAGAAGAACAAGAGGAAGAAGAACAAGAGGAAGAAGAACAAGCGGAAGAAGAACAAGAGGAAGAGGAACAAGAAGAAGAGGAACAAGAAGAAGAGGAACAAGAAGAAGAAGAAGAAGAAGAGGAAGAAGAGGGAGGGGAAGAGGGAGGGGAAGAGGGAGGGGAAGAGGAGGGAGAGGGGGGGAAGAGGAGGGAGAGGGGGGGGAAGAGGAGGGAGAGGGGGGAAGAGGAGGGAGAGGGAGGGAAGAGGAGGGAGAGGGGGAAGAGGAGGGAGAGGGGGGGAAGAGGAGGGAGAGGGGGGGAAGAGGAGGGAGAGGGGGGGGGAAGAGGAGGGAGAGGGGGGGGGAAGAGGAGGGAGAGGGGGGGGGGAAGAGGAGGGAGAGGGGGAGAAGAGGGGGGAGATGGGGGGAAGAGGAGGGAGAGGGGGGGGGGGGGGAGAGGAGGGAGAGGGGGGGGGCAGCGGTCGGGGTGAGGAGAAGACATTGACGTTGTCCGAGATGCTGGCGGAAGCTGATCTGATCCCTCTGGCCGTGGCGATGAGCGAGGCCCCAAAGGTGAAGGGCGTCAGGGCCAGGCCGGCGATGGCCGTCACGCCGGCTACTTTGGCCTTCTGGTGGAAGGTGGCCAGGTGGCCGGCCAGGGCGCGGAGCTTCACCACGTGCTGCCAGAGGACCTCGGCACGCCAGGTGAATACCTTGTTGAAGACAGGCAGGGCTCGGTTCACCTTGTTGGTCAAAGTGGCAAATGACCTGTGGGGAGGGGGGAGATGACGGTTCCAACTTCCCTGGAAAACAGACGGATAGACGGCCTCCCGGCACGCCTACCGGGAATCGTCCCGGTCTTTAAATTCTTCGTCTGACGACAACTCGTCCCACTCTGGATGACAAAATGGGGGGAAAAAAAGTGCCATCTATCACATATAAACCGAAAGCCTTTTAATGACCGACTGTGTGTGTGTGGTGGGGGGTGGGGGGTCACCTCTTTTGGGGCGCCACATTACTGGACAATATTGCAGGGTTTTGGGGTCGGAAAAAAATAATTGCAGGGTGCACTTTTTCCAAACGGCCACAAGATGGCAGCAAGAGATCATATTACTGGGAAGTCATTTTCAAATCAAAGAGGGTGTGGCTGAGTTTTTGGTCGGGAAAATAATTGTATGGTGAACTTTTTCAAAACAGCCACAAGATGGCAGAAAGAGACCATATTAATGGGAAATATTTTTTAAATCAAAGCGTATGGGAGGCATTTTGGTTTTCAAGACCAATTGCGGGTTATGTCATTAATCTTGCCTACAAATAAACTAGTTTCAGGGTTAGGGTTATAGTCAATTAAAAGTCAAATCAATTAGAAGAAACTTACATAAGACGACATCTTGAGACAACTTGCGTTGGCGCCCAGAAGAACCTGTAAAGTGGTATGGATTGAGAACGTGTTGCTGCAGTACTTTTTACTTTGAAAAAAATACAAGGCACAACAATATATATTATCATTTAAAATGACAATATATAGTGGTAGCTCGACAAGAAAGAGAAAGAGAGAGAGAGGAGAAGGCGAGGAGGGAGAGAGAGAGAGAGGAGAAGAAGAGGAGGGAGGGAGAGCGGCGGCGGTAGGGGGGGGAGAGAGAGAGAGAGAGAGAGAGAGAGAGAGAGAGAGAGAGAGAGAGAGAGAGAGAGAGAGAGAGAGAGAGAGAGCGGCGGCAGTCGGGGGGAGAGAGAGAGAGAGAGCCATAACCCCTAACAATAACCCTAACCCAAACCATAACCCAAACCATAACCCAAACCATAACCCAAACATAACCCAAACCATAACCCAAACCATAACCCAAACCATAACCCAAACCATAACCCAAACCATAACCCAAACCATAACCCAAACCATAACCCAAACCATAACCCAAACCATAACCCAAACCATAACCCAAACCATCCATAACCCAAACCATAACCCAAACCATAACCCAAACCATAACCCAAACCATAACCCAAACCATAACCCAAACCATAACCCAAACCATAACCCAAACCATAACCCAAACCATAACCCAAACCATAACCCAAACCATAACCCAAACCATAACCCAAACCCTAACCATAACCCTAACCCGAACCCAAACCATAACCCAAACAATAACCCTAATCCAAACCATAACCCAAACACAAACCATAACCCTAACCCAAACCATAACCAGATTCCCAACCATAACCATAACCCCAACCAAAACCATATTCCCAACCATAGCCATAACTCCAACCATATCCCCAACCATAACCATAACCCTAACTGATAACCCCAACCATAACACCAACCATAACCCAAACCCTAACCCCTAACAATATCCCTAACCCAAACCATAACCCCTAACAATAACCCTAACCCAAACCATAATCCCAACCCCTAACAATAACCATAACCCAAACCATAACCCCTAACCCCTAACAATAACCCTAACCTTAACCATAACCCCAACCATAACCATAACCCAAACCATAACCATAACCCAAAACATAACCCCTAACCCCTAACAATAACCCTCAACCAAACCATAACCCCAACCCCTAACAATAACCCTAACCCAAACCATAACCCCAATCATAACCATAACCCAAACCATAACCCCTAATCCCTAACAATAACCCTAACCCAAACCATAACCCCAACCCCTAACAATAACCCTAACCTAAACCATAACCCCTAACAAGAACCCTAACCCAAACCATAATCCCATCCATAGCCATAACCCCAACCATAACCATAACCCAAACCATAACCCCCAACCCCTAACAATAACCCTAACCCAAACCATAACCCAAACCATAACCCAAACAACCATAACCACGTGCTGCCAGAGGACCTCGGCACGCCCGGTGAATACCTTGTTGAAGACAGGCAGGCCTCGGTTCACCTTGTTGGCCAAAGTGGCAAAGGACCTGTGGGGAGGGGGGAGGGGGGGAGATGTCGGTTCCAACTTTCCTGGAAAACAGACGGATAGACGGCCTCCTGGCACGCCTACCGGGAATCGTCCTGGTCTTTAGATTTTTCGTCTGACAACAACTCGTCCCACTCTGGATGACAAAATGGGGAAAAAAGTGCTATATATCACATATAAACCGAAAGCCTTTTAATGACCGACTTTCTGGTAAACGTCCCAGACAAGACCGGCAGGCCGGCCCTCTCGGTTAAAAATGGACTGAACATCTGCCAATTACCGACTCTAATCTTGCCTTGGCTGGCTCAAAAATGGAAAAAAATAACATCGTGTACATTTAAGTTTCAATTACTCACGTTTCACTGTATTCCACCACCCCATCAAACTGTCCGTATCCTGTGAAGAAGAAAGGAAGGAAGGGCGTAAGTGAGACGGGACGAAAAGAGGCGGCGGCTGAGGGAGAGCGAGAGAGAGCGAGAGAGAGTGAGAAAGAGCAAGAGAGAGCGAGAGAGAGCGAGAGAGAGCGAGAGAGAGCGAAAGAGAGTGAGAGAGAGCGAGAGAGAGCGAGAGAGAGCGAGAGAGAGAGAGCGAGAGAGAGCGAGAGAGAGCGAGAGAGAGCAAGAGAGCAAGAGAGAAAGAGAGCAAGAGAGCAAACGAGAGAGAGAGAGAGAGCGCGGGAGCAAACAAGAGAGAGAGAGAGCGATGGAGCAAACAAGAGAGAGAGAGAGCGCGAGAGCAAACGAGAGAGAGAGAGAGAGAGCGCGAGAGCAAACGAGCGCGAACGAGAGCGAGCGGGCGCGAGCGAGCGCGAACGGGCCCGCGCGAGAGCGAGCGGACGCGAGTGCGAACGGGCGGCCGCGAGAGCGAACGGGCGGGTGCGAGAGCGAATGGGCGGGCGCGAGAGCGAACGGGCGGGTGCGAGAGCGAACGGGCGGGCGCGAGAGTTATGGTTGAGAGCGAGAACGAGCGCGAGAACGAGCGCGAGAACGAGTGCGAGAGAAAGAGAAAAAAAGAGAGAGAAAGAAGAGGAAGAGGAAGAAGAAGAAGAAGAAGAAGAAGAAGAAGAAGAGGAAGAGGAAGAAGAAGTGGAAGAAGAAGAAGAAGAAGAAGAAGAGGAAGAAGAAGAAGAAGAAGAAGAAGAAGAAGAAGAACAAGAAGAAGAGGAAGAAGAACAAGAGGAAGAAGAACAAGAGGAAGAAGAACAAGAGGAAGAAGAACAAGAGGAAGAAGAACAAGAGGAAGAAGAACAAGAGGAAGAAGAACAAGAGGAAGAAGAACAAGCGGAAGAAGAACAAGAGGAAGAGGAACAAGAAGAAGAGGAACAAGAAGAAGAGGAACAAGAAGAAGAAGAAGAAGAAGAGGAAGAAGAGGGAGGGGAAGAGGGAGGGGAAGAGGGAGGGGAAGAGGAGGGAGAGGGGGGGAAGAGGAGGGAGAGGGGGGGAAGAGGAGGGAGAGGGGGGAAGAGGAGGGAGAGGGAGGGAAGAGGAGGGAGAGGGGGAAGAGGAGGGAGAGGGGGGGAAGAGGAGGGAGAGGGGGGGAAGAGGAGGGAGAGGGGGGGAAGAGGAGGGAGAGGGGGGGGGGAAGAGGAGGGAGAGGGGGGGGGAAGAGGAGGGAGAGGGGGAGAAGAGGAGGGAGAGGGGGAGAAGAGGGGGGAGATGGGGGGAAGAGGAGGGAGAGGGGGGGGGGGGGGAGAGGAGGGAGAAGGGGGGGCAGCGGTCGGGGTGAGGAGAAGACATTGACGTTGTCCGAGATGCTGGCGGAAGCTGATCTGATCCCTCCGGCCGTGGCGATGAGCGAGGCCCCAAAGGTGAAGGGCGTCAGGGCCAGGCCGGCGATGGCCGTCACGCCGGCTACTTTGGCCTTCTGGTGGAAGGTGGCCAGGTGGCCGGCCAGGGCGCGGAGCTTCACCACGTGCTGCCAGAGGACCTCGGCGCGCCAGGTGAATACCTTGTTGAAGACAGGCAGGGCTCGGTTCACCTTGTTGGTCAAAGTGGCAAATGACCTGTGGGGAGGGGGGAGATGACGGTTCCAACTTCCCTGGAAAACAGACGGATAGACGGCCTCCCGGCACGCCTACCGGGAATCGTCCCGGTCTTTAAATTCTTCGTCTGACGACAACTCGTCCCACTCTGGATGACAAAATGGGGGGAAAAAAAGTGCCATCTATCACATATAAACCGAAAGCCTTTTAATGACCGACTGTGTGTGTGTGGTGGGGGGTGGGGGGTCACCTCTTTTGGGGCGCCACATTACTGGACAATATTGCAGGGTTTTGGGGTCGGAAAAAAATAATTGCAGGGTGCACTTTTTCCAAACGGCCACAAGATAGCAGCAAGAGATCATATTACTGGGAAGTCATTTTCAAATCAAAGAGGGTGTGGCTGAGTTTTTGGTCGGGAAAATAATTGTATGGTGAACTTTTTCAAAACAGCCACAAGATGGCAGAAAGAGACCATATTAATGGGAAATATTTTTTAAATCAAAGCGTATGGGAGGCATCTTGGTTTTCAAGACCAATTGCGGGTTATGTCATTAATCTTGCCTACAAATAAACTAGTTTCAGGGTTAGGGTTATAGTCAATTAAAAGTCAAATCAATTAGAAGAAACTTACATAAGACGACATCTTGAGACAACTTGCGTTGGCGCCCAGAAGAACCTGTAAAGTGGTATGGATTGAGAACGTGTTGCTGCAGTACTTTTTACTTTGAAAAAAATACAAGGCACAACAATATATATTATCATTTAAAATGACAATATATAGTGGTAGCTCGACAAGAAAGAGAAAGAGAGAGAGAGGAGAAGGCGAGGAGGGAGAGAGAGAGAGAGGAGAAGAAGAGGAGGGAGGGAGAGCGGCGGCGGTAGGGGGGGGAGAGAGAGAGAGAGAGAGAGAGAGAGAGAGAGAGAGAGAGAGAGAGAGAGAGAGACAGCGGCGGCAGTCGGGGGGAGAGAGAGAGAGAGAGCCATAACCCCTAACAATAACCCTAACCCAAACCATAACCCAAACCATAACCCAAACCATAACCCAAACCATAACCCAAACCATAACCCAAACCATAACCCAAACCATAACCCAAACCATAACCCAAACCATAACCCAAACCATAACCCAAACCATAACCCAAACCATAACCCAAACCATAATCCAAACCATAACCCAAACCATAACCCAAACCATAACCCAAACACTAACCCAAACCATAACCCAAACCATAACCCAAACCATAACCCAAACCATAACCCAAACCATAACCCAAACCATAACCCTAACCCGAACCCAAACCATAACCCAAACAATAACCCTAATCCAAACCATAACCCAAACACAAACCATAACCCTAACCCAAACCATAACCAGATTCCCAACCATAACCATAACCACAACCAAAACCATATTCCCAACCATAGCCATAACTCCAACCATATCCCCAACCATAACCATAACCCTAACTGATAACCCCAACCATAACACCAACCATAACCCAAACCCTAACCCCTAACAATATCCCTAACCCAAACCATAACCCCTAACAATAACCCTAACCCAAACCATAATCCCAACCCCTAACAATAACCATAACCCAAACCATAACCCCTAACCCCTAACAATAACCCTAACCTTAACCATAACCCCAACCATAACCATAACCCAAACCATACCCATAACCCAAAACATAACCCCTAACCCCTAACAATAACCCTCAACCAAACCATAACCCCAACCCCTAACAATAACCCTAACCCAAACCATAACCCCAATCATAACCATAACCCAAACCATAACCCCTAATCCCTAACAATAACCCTAACCCAAACCATAACCCCAACCCCTAACAATAACCCTAACCCAAACCATAATCCCATCTATCACATATAAACCGAAAGCCTTTTAATGACCGACTGTGTGTGTGTGGTGGGGGGTGGTCACCTCTTTTGGGGCGCCACATTACTGGACAATATTGCAGGGTTTTGGGGTCGGAAAAAAATAATTGCAGGGTGCACTTTTTCCAAACGGCCACAAGACGGCAGCAAGAGATCATATTACTGGGAAGTCATTTTCAAATCAAAGAGGGTGTGGCTGAGTTTTTGGTCGGGAAAATAATTGTATGGTGAACTTTTTCAAAACAGCCACAAGATGGCAGAAAGAGACCATATTAATGGGAAATATTTTTTAAATCAAAGCGTATGGGAGGCATTTTGGTTTTCAAGACCAATTGCGGGTTATGTCATTAATCTTGCCTACAAATAAACTAGTTTCAGGGTTAGGGTTATAGTCAATTAAAAGTCAAATCAATTAGAAGAAACTTACATAAGACGACATCTTGAGACAACTTGCGTTGGCGCCCAGAAGAACCTGTAAAGTGGTATGGATTGAAAACGTGTTGCTGCAGTACTTTTTACTTTGAAAAAAATACAAGGCACAACAATATATATTATCATTTAAAATGACAATATATAGTGGTAGCTCGACAAGAAAGAGAAGGAGAGAGAGAGGAGAAGGAGAGGAGGGAGAGAGAGAGAGGAGAAGAAGAGGAGGGAGGGAGAGCGGCGGCGGTAGGGGGGGGGAGAGAGAGAGAGAGAGAGAGAGAGAGAGAGAGAGAGAGAGAGAGAGAGAGAGAGAGAGAGAGAGAGAGAGAGAGAGAGAGAGAGAGAGAGAGAGAGAGAGAGAAAGAGAGAGAGAGAGAGCGGCGGCAGTCGGGGGGAGAGAGAGAGAGAGAGCCATAACCCCTAACAATAACCCTAACCCAAACCATAACCCAAACCATAACCCAAACCATAACCCAAACCATAACCCAAAACCCAAACCATAACCCAAACCATAACCCAAACCATAACCCAAACCATAACCCAAACCATAACCCAAACCATAACCCAAACCATAACCCAAACCATAACCCAAACCATCAACCCAAACCATAACCCAAACCATAACCCAAACCATAACCCAAACCATAACCCAAACCATAACCCAAACCATAACCCAAACCATAACCCAAACCATAACCCAAACCATAACCCAAACCATAACCCAAACCATAACCCAAACCATAACCCAAACCATAACCCAAACCATAACCCAAACCATAACCCAAACCATAACCCAAACCATAACCCAAACCATAACCCAAACCATAACCCAAACCATAACCCAAACCATAACCCAAACCATAACCCAAACCATAACCCAAACCATAACCCAAAACCATAACCACCAAACCATAACCCAAACCATAACCCAAACCATAACCCAAACCATAACCCAACCATACCAACATAACCCAAACCATACCCAAACCATAACCCAACATAACCCAAACCATAACCCAACCATAAAACCCTAACCATATCCCTAACCCGAACCCAAACCATAACCCAAACAATAACCCTAATCCAAACCATAACCCAAACACAAACCATAACCCTAACCCAAACCATAACCAGATTCCCAACCATAACCATAACCCCAACCAAAACCATATTCCCAACCATAGCCATAACTCCAACCATATCCCCAACCATAACCATAACCCTAACTGATAACCCCAACCATAACACCAACCATAACCCAAACCCTAACCCCTAACAATATCCCTAACCCAAACCATAACCCCTAACAATAACCCTAACCCAAACCATAATCCCAACCCCTAACAATAACCATAACCCAAACCATAACCCCTAACCCCTAACAATAACCCTAACCTTAACCATAACCCCAACCATAACCATAACCCAAACCATAACCATAACCCAAAACATAACCCCTAACCCCTAACAATAACCCTCAACCAAACCATAACCCCAACCCCTAACAATAACCCTAACCCAAACCATAACCCCAATCCTAACCATAACCCAAACCATAACCCCTAATCCCTAACAATAACCCTAACCCAAACCATAACCCCAACCCCTAACAATAACCCTAACCTAAACCATAACCCCTAACAAGAACCCTACCCAAACCATAATCCCATCCATAGCCATAACCCCAACATAACCATAACCCAAACCATAACCCCCAACCCCTAACAATAACCCTAACCCAAACCATAACCCAAACCATAACCCAAACAACCATAACCACGTGCTGCCAGAGGACCTCGGCACGCCCGGTGAATACCTTGTTGAAGACAGGCAGGCCTCGGTTCACCTTGTTGGCCAAAGTGGCAAAGGACCTGTGGGGAGGGGGGAGGGGGGGAGATGTCGGTTCCAACTTTCCTGGAAAACAGACGGATAGACGGCCTCCTGGCACGCCTACCGGGAATCGTCCTGGTCTTTAGATTTTTCGTCTGACAACAACTCGTCCCACTCTGGATGACAAAATGGGGAAAAAAGTGCTATATATCACATATAAACCGAAAGCCTTTTAATGACCGACTTTCTGGTAAACGTCCCAGACAAGACCGGCAGGCCGGCCCTCTCGGTTAAAAATGGACTGAACATCTGCCAATTACCGACTCTAATCTTGCCTTGGCTGGCTCCAAAATGGAAAAAAATAACATCGTGTACATTTAAGTTTCAATTACTCACGTTTCACTGTATTCCACCACCCCATCAAACTGTCCGTATCCTGTGAAGAAGAAAGGAAGGAAGGGCGTAAGTGAGACGGGACGGAAAGAGGGCGGCGGCTGAGGGAGAGCGAGAGAGAGCGAGAGAGATAGAGCGAGAGAGAGTGAGAAAGAGCAAGAGAGAGCGAGAGAGAGCGAGAGAGAGCGAAAGAGAGTGAGAGAGAGCGAGAGAGAGCAAGAGAGCAGAGAGAAAGAGAGCAAGAGAGCAAACGAGAGAGAGAGAGAGAGCGCGGGGAGCAAACAAGAGAGAGAGAGAGCGCGGGAGCAAACGAGAGAGAGAGAGCGCGAGAGCAAACGAGAGAGAGAGAGAGAGAGAGCGCGGGAGCAAACAAGAGAGAGAGAGAGCGCGGGAGCAAACGAGAGAGAGAGAGCGCGAGAGCAAACGAGAGAGAGAGAGAGAGAGCGCGAGAGCAAACGAGCGCGAACGAGAGCGAGCGGGCGCGAGCGAGCGCGAACGGGCCCGCGCGAGAGCGAGCGGACGCGAGTGCGAACGGGCGAGGCCGCGAGAGCGAACGGGCGGGTGCGAGAGCGAACGGGCCGGGCGCGAGAGCGAACGGGCGGGTGCGAGAGCGAACGGGGCGGGCGCGAGAGTTATGGTTGAGAGCGAGAACGAGCGCGAGAACGAGCGCGAGAACGAGTGCGAGAGAAAGAGAAAAAAAGAGAGAGAAAGAAGAGGAAGAGGAAGAAGAAGAAGAAGAAGAAGAAGAAGAAGAGAAGAAGAAGAAGAAGAAGAAGAAGAAGAAGAAGAAGAAGAAGAAGAAGAGGAAGAAGAAGTGGAAGAAGAAGAGAAGAAGAAGAAGAGAAGAAGAAGAAGAAGAAGAAGAAGAAGAAGAAGAAGAAGAAGAAGAAGAAGAAGAAGAAGAAGAAGAAGAGGAAGAAGAAGAAAAAGAAGAAGAAGAAGAAGAAGAAGAAGAAGAAGAAGAAGAAGAAGAACAAGAAGAAGAGGAAGAAGAACAAGAGGAAGAAGAACAAGAGGAAGAAGAACAAGAGGAAGAAGAACAAGAGGAAGAAGAACAAGAGGAAGAAGAACAAGAGGAAGAAGAACAAGAGGAAGAAGAACAAGCGGAAGAAGAACAAGAGGAAGAGGAACAAGAAGAAGAGGAACAAGAAGAAGAGGAACAAGAAGAAGAAGAAGAAGAAGAAGAGGAAGAAGAGGGAGGGGAAGAGGGAGGGGAAGAGGGAGGGGAAGAGGAGGGAGAGGGGGGGAAGAGGAGGGAGAGGGGGGGAAGAGGAGGGAGAGGGGGGAAGAGGAGGGAGAGGGAGGGAGAGGAGGGAGAGGGGGAAGAGGAGGGAGAGGGGGGGAAGAGGAGGGAGAGGGGGGGAAGAGGAGGGAGAGGGGGGGGGGAAGAGGAGGGAGAGGGGGGGGGGGAAGAGGAGGGAGAGGGGGAGAAGAGGGGGGAGATGGGGGGAAGAGGAGGGAGAGGGGGGGGGCAGCGGTCGGGGTGAGGAGAAGACATTGACGTTGTCCGAGATGCTGGCGGAAGCTGATCTGATCCCTCCGGCCGTGGCGATGAGCGAGGCCCCAAAGGTGAAGGGCGTCAGGGCCAGGCCGGCGATGGCCGTCACGCCGGCTACTTTGGCCTTCTGGTGGAAGGTGGCCAGGTGGCCGGCCAGGGCGCGGAGCTTCACCACGTGCTGCCAGAGGACCTCGGCGCGCCAGGTGAATACCTTGTTGAAGACAGGCAGGGCTCGGTTCACCTTGTTGGTCAAAGTGGCAAATGACCTGTGGGGAGGGGGGAGATGACGGTTCCAACTTCCCTGGAAAACAGACGGATAGACGGCCTCCCGGCACGCCTACCGGGAATCGTCCCGGTCTTTAAATTCTTCGTCTGACGACAACTCGTCCCACTCTGGATGACAAAATGGGGGGAAAAAAAGTGCCATCTATCACATATAAACCGAAAGCCTTTTAATGACCGACTGTGTGTGTGTGGTGGGGGGTGGGGGGTCACCTCTTTTGGGGCGCCACATTACTGGACAATATTGCAGGGTTTTGGGGTCGGAAAAAAATAATTGCAGGGTGCACTTTTTCCAAACGGCCACAAGATAGAAGCAAGAGATCATATTACTGGGAAGTCATTTTCAAATCAAAGAGGGTGTGGCTGAGTTTTTGGTCGGGAAAATAATTGTATGGTGAACTTTTTCAAAACAGCCACAAGATGGCAGAAAGAGACCATATTAATGGGAAATATTTTTTAAATCAAAGCGTATGGGAGGCATTTTGGTTTTCAAGACCAATTGCGGGTTATGTCATTAATCTTGCCTACAAATAAACTAGTTTCAGGGTTAGGGTTATAGTCAATTAAAAGTCAAATCAATTAGAAGAAACTTACATTAGACGACATCTTGAGACAACTTGCGTTGGCGCCCAGAAGAACCTGTAAAGTGGTATGGATTGAGAACGTGTTGCTGCAGTACTTTTTACTTTGAAAAAAATACAAGGCACAACAATATATATTATCATTTAAAATGACAATATATAGTGGTAGCTCGACAAGAAAGAGAAAGAGAGAGAGAGGAGAAGGCGAGGAGGGGGAGAGAGAGAGAGAGGAGAAGAAGAGGAGGGAGGGAGAGCGGCGGCGGTAGGGGGGGGGGGAGAGAGAGAGAGAGAGAGAGAGAGAGAGAGAGAGAGAGAGAGAGAGAGAGCGGCGGCAGTCGGGGGGAGAGAGAGAGAGAGAGCCATAACCCCTAACAATAACCCTAACCCAAACCCTAACCCAAACCATAACCCAAACCATAACCCAAACCATAACCCAAACCATAACCCAAACCATAACCCAAACCATAACCCAAACCATAACCCAAACCATAACCCAAACCATAACCCAAACCATAACCCAAACCATAACCCAAACCATAACCCAAACCATAACCCAAACCATAACCCAAACCATAACCCAAACCATAACCCAAACCATAACCCAAACCATAACCCAAACCATAACCCAAACCATAACCCAAACCATAACACTAACCCAAACCATAACCCGAACCCAAACAATAACCCAAACAATAACCCAAACAATAACCCTAACCCAAACCATAACCCTAACCCAAACTATAACCCCAACCATAACCAGATTCCCAACCATAACCATAACCCCAACCAAAACCAGATTCCCAACCATAGCCATAACACCAACCATAACCCCAACCATAACCCAAACCCTAACCCCAACCCCTAACAATAACCATAACCCAAACCATAACCCCAACCCCTAACAATAACCCTAACCCAAACCATAACCATAACCATAACCATAACCATAACCCAAACCATAACCCCTAACCCCTAACAATAACCCTAACCCAAACCATAACCCCAACCCCTAACAATAACCCTAACCTAAACCATAACCCCAACCATAACCATAACCCAAACCATAACCATAACCCAAAACATAACCCCTAACAATAACCCTCAACCAAACCATAACCCCAACCCCTAACAATAACCCTAACCCAAACCATAACCCAAATCATAACCATAACCCAAACCATAACCCCTAATCCCTTACAATAACCCTAACCCAAACCATAACCCCAACGCCTAAATATAACCCTAACCTAAACCATAACCCCAACCATAACCATAACCCAAACCATAACCCCTAACCCCTAACAAGAACCCTAATCCAAACCATAATCCCATCCATAGCCATAACCCCAACCATAACCATAACCCAAACCATAACCATAACCCCCAACCCCTAACAATAACCCTCACCTAAACCATAACCCCAACCATAACCATAACCCAAACCATAACCCCTAACCCCTAACAAGAACCCTAACCCAAACCATAATCCCATCCATAGCCATAACCCCAACCAAAACCAGATTACCAACCATAGCCATAACTCCAACCATATTCCCAACCATAACCATAACCCAAACCATAACCATAACCCCCAACCCCTAACAATAACCCTCACCTAAACCATAACCCCAACCATAACCATAACCCAAACCATAACCCCTAACCCCTAACAAGAACCCTAACCCAAACCATAATCCCATCCATAGCCATAACCCCAACCAAAACCAGATTCCCAACCATAGCCATAACTCCAACCATATCCCCAACCATAACCATAACCCTAACCGATAACCCCAACCATAACACCAACCATAACACCAACCATAACCCCAACCATAACCCAAACCCTAACCCCAACCCCTAACAATAACCCTAACCCTAACCCAAACCATAACCCCTAACCCCTAACAATATCCCTCACCCAAACCATAACCCCTAACAATAACCCTAACCCAAACCATAACCCCAACCGCTAACAATAACCATAACCCAAACCATAACCCCTAACCCCTAAAAATAACCCTATCCCAAACCATAACCCCAACCCCTAACAATAACCCTAACCCAAAACCTAACCCAAACCTAACCCAAACCATACCCATAACCCCAACCATAACCATAACCCAAACCATAACCCAAACCATAACCCAAACCATAACCCAAACCATAACCCAAACCATAACCCAAACCATAACCCAAACCATAACCCAAACCATAACCCAAACCATAACCCAAACCATAACCCAAACCATAACCCAAACCATAACCCAAACCATAACCCAAACCATAACCCAAACCATAACCCAAACCCGAACCCAAACCATAACCCAAACAATAACCCTAACCCAAACCATAACCCTAACACAAACCATAACCATAACCCAAACCATAACCAGATTCCCAACCATAACCATAACCCCAACCAAAACCACATTCCCAACCATAGCCATAACTCCAACCATATCCCCAACCATAACCATAACCCTAACTGATAACCCCAACCATAACACCAACCATAACCCCAACCATAACCCAAACCCTAACCCCTAACAATATCCCTAACCCAAACCATAACCCCTAACAATAACCCTAACCCAAACCATAATCCCAACCCCTAACAATAACCATAACCCAAACCATAACCCCTAACCGCTAACAATAACCCTAACCCAAACCATAACCCAAACCCCTAACAATAACCCTAACCCAAACCATAACCATAACCCAAACCATAACCCCTAACCCCTAACAATAACCCTAACCCAAACCATAACCCCAACCCCTAACAATAACCCTAACCTAAACCATAACCCCAACCATAACCATAACCCAAACCATAACCATAACCCAAAACATAACCCCTAACCCCTAACAATAACCCTCAACCAAACCATAACCCCAACCCCTAACAATAACCCTAACCCAAACCATAACCCCAATCATAACCATAACCCAAACCATAACCCCTAATCCCTAACAATAACCCTAACCCAAACCATAACCCCAACCCCTAACAATAACCCTAACCTAAACCATAACCCCTAACAAGAACCCTAACCCAAACCATAATCCCATCCATAGCCATAACCCCAACCATAACCATAACCCAAAACATAACCCCCAACCCCTAACAATAACCCTAACCCAAACCATAACCCAAACAATAACCCAAACAACCATAACCACGTGCTGCCAGAGGACCTCGGCACGCCCGGTGAATACCTTGTTGAAGACAGGCAGGCCTCGGTTCACCTTGTTGGCCAAAGTGGCAAAGGACCTGTGGGGAGGGGGGAGGGGGGTAGATGTCGGTTCCAACTTTCCTGGAAAACAGACAGATAGACGGCCTCCTGGCACGCCTACAGGGAATTGTCCTGGTCTTTAGATTTTTCGTCTGACAACAACTCGTCCCACTCTGGATGACAAAATGGGGCAAAAGTGCCATATATCACATATAAACCGAAAGCCTTTTAATGACCGACTTTCTGGTAAACGTCCCAGACAAGACCGGCAGGCCGGCCCTCTCGGTTAAAAATGGACTGAACATCTGCCAATTACCGACTCTAATCTTGCCTTGGCTGGCTCCAAAATGGAAAAAAATAACATCTTGTACATTTAAGTTTCAATTACTCACGTTTCACTGTATTCCACCACCCCATCAAACTGTCCGTATCCTGTGAAGAAGAAAGGAAGGAAGGGCGTAAGTGAGACGGGACGGAAAGAGGCGGCGGCTGAGGGAGAGCGAGAGAGAGTGAGAGAGAGCGAGAGAGAGCGAGAGAGAGCGAGAGAGAGCGAGAGAGAGAGCGAGAGAGAGTGAGAGAGAGTGAGAGAGAGCAAGAGAGAGCAAGAGAGAGCGAGAGAGAGCGAGAGAGAGCGAGAGAGAGCGAGAGAGAGCGAAAGAGAGCGAGAGAGAGCGAGAGAGAGCAAGAGAGCAAGAGAGCAAACGAGAGAGAGAGAGAAAGCGCGGGAGCAAACGAGAGAGAGAGAGCGCGGGAGCAAACGAGAGAGAGAGAGCGTGGGAGCAAACGAGAGAGAGAGAGAGCGCGGGAGCAAACGAGAGAGAGAGAGAGAGCGCGAGAGCAAACGAGAGAGAGAGAGAGAGAGCGCGAGAGCAAACGAGCGCGAACGAGAGCGAGCGAGCGCAAACGGGCGGGCGCGAGAGCGAGCGGGCGCGAGTGCGAACGGGCGGCCGCGAGAGCGAACGGGCGGGTGCGAGAGCGAACGGGCGGGCGCGAGAGCGAACGGGCGGGCGCGAGAGCGAACGGGCGGGCGCGAGAGTTATGGTTAAGAGCGAGAACGAGCGCGAGAACGAGCGCGAGAAAGAGCGCGAGAAAGAGCGCGAGAACGAGCGCGAGAACGAGCGCGAGAACGAGCGCGAGAACGAGCGCGAGAACGAGCGCGAGAACGAGCGCGAGAACGAGAGCGAGAGAAAGGGAAAAAAAGAGAGAGAAAGAAGAGGAAGAGGAAGAAGAAGAAGAAGAAGAAGAAGAAGAGGAACAAGAAGAAGAGGAACAAGAAGAAGAAGAAGAAGAAGAGGAAGAAGAGGGAGGGGAAGAGGGAGGGGAAGAGGAGGGAGAGGGGGGGGAAGAGGAGGGAGAGGGGGGGGGGAAGAGGAGGGAGAGGGGGGGGGGAAGAGGAGGGAGAGGGGGAGAAGAGGGGGGAGATGGGGGGAAGAGGAGGGAGAGGGGGCGAAGAGGAGGGAGAGGGGGGGAAGAGGAGGGAGAGGGGGGGAAGAGGAGGGAGAGGGGGGGAAGAGGAGGGAGAGGGGGGGGGAAGAGGAGGGAGAGGGGGGGCAGCGGTCGGGGTGAGGAGAAGACATTGACGTTGTCCGAGATGCTGGCGGAAGCTGATCTGATCCCTCCGGCCGTGGCGATGAGCGAGGCCCCAAAGGTGAAGGGCGTCAGGGCCAGGCCGGCGATGGCCGTCACGCCGGCTACTTTGGCCTTCTGGTGGAAGGTGGCCAGGTGGCCGGCCAGGGCGCGGAGCTTCACCACGTGCTGCCAGAGGACCTCGGCGCGCCAGGTGAATACCTTGTTGAAGACAGGCAGGGCTCGGTTCACCTTGTTGGTCAAAGTGGCAAATGACCTGTGGGGAGGGGGGAGATGACGGTTCCAACTTCCCTGGAAAACAGACGGATAGACGGCCTCCCGGCACGCCTACCGGGAATCGTCCCGGTCTTTAAATTCTTCGTCTGACGACAACTCGTCCCACTCTGAATGACAAAATGGGGGGGAAAAAAGTGCCATCTATCACATATAAACCGAAAGCCTTTTAATGACCGACTGTGTGTGTGTGGTGGGGGGTGGGGGGTCACCTCTTTTGGGGCGCCACATTACTGGACAATATTGCAGGGTTTTGGGGTCGGAAAAAAATAATTGCAGGATGCACTTTTTCCAAACGGCCACAAGACGGCAGCAAGAGATCATATTACTGGGAAGTCATTTTGAAATCAAAGAGGGTGTGGCTGAGTTTTTGGTCGGGAAAATAATTGTATGGTGAACTTTTTCAAAACAGCCACAAGATGGCAGAAAGAGACCATATTAATGGGAAATATTTTTTAAATCAAAGCGTATGGGAGGCATTTTGGTTTTCAAGACCAATTGCGGGTTATGTCATTAATCTTGCCTACAAATAAACTAGTTTCAGGGTTAAGGTTATAGTCAAATAAAAGTCAAATCAATTAGAAGAAACTTACATAAGATGACATCTTGAGACAACTTGCGTTGGCGCCCAGAAGAACCTGTAAAGTGGTATGGATTGAGAACGTGTTGCTGCAGTACTTTTTACTTTGAAAAAAATACAAGGCACAACAATATATATTATCATTTAAAATGACAATATATAGTGGTAGCTCGACAAGAAAGAGAAAGAGAGAGAGAGATGAAGGAGAGGAGGGAGAGAGAGAGAGGAGAAGAAGAGGAGGGAGGGAGAGCGGCGGCGGTAGGGGGGGGAGAGAGAGAGAGAGAGAGAGAGAGAGAGAGAGAAAGAGAGAGAGAGAGAGAGAGAGAGAGAGAGAGAGAGAGAGAGAGAGCGGCGGCAGTCGGGGAGAGAGAGAGAGAGAGAGAGCCATAACCCCTAACAATAACCCTAACCCAAACCATAACCCAAACCATAACCCAAACCATAACCCAAACCATAACCCAAACCAAAACCCAAACCATAACCCAAAACATAACCCAAACCATAACCCAAACCATAACCCAAACCATAACCCAAACCATAACCCAAACCATAACCCAAACCATAACCCAAACCATAACCCAAACCATAACCCAAACCATAACCCAAACCATAACCCAAAACCATAACACTAACCCAAACCATAACCCAAACCATAACCCAAACCATAACCCAAACCATAACCCAAACCATAACACTAACCCAAACCATAACCCGAACCCAAACAATAACCCAAACAATAACCCTAACCCAAACCATAACCCTAACCCAAACTATAACCCCAACCATAACCAGATTCCCAACCATAACCATAACCCCAACCAAAACCAGATTCCCAACCATAGCCATAACACCAACCATAACCCCAACCATAACCCCAACCATAACCCAAACCCTAACCCCAACCCCTAACAATAACCATAACCCAAACCATAACCCCAACCCCTAACAATAACCCTAACCCAAACCATAACCATAACCATAACCATAACCCAAACCATAACCCCTAACCCCTAACAATAACCCTAACCCAAACCATAACCCCAACCCCTAACAATAACCCTAACCTAAACCATAACTCCAACCATAACCATAACCCAAACCATAACCATAACCCAAAACATAACCCCTAACAATAACCCTCAACCAAACCATAACCCCAACCCCTAACAATAACCCTAACCCAAACCATAACCCCAATCATAACCATAACCCAAACCATAACCCCTAATCCCTTACAATAACCCTAACCCAAACCATAACCCCAACGCCTAAATATAACCCTAACCTAAACCATAACCCCAACCATAACCATAACCCAAACCATAACCCCTAACCCCTAACAAGAACCCTAATCCAAACCATAATCCCATCCATAGCCATAACCCCAACCATAACCATAACCCAAACCATAACCATAACCCCCAACCCCTAACAATAACCCTCACCTAAACCATAACCCCAACCATAACCATAACCCAAACCATAACCCCTAACCCCTAACAAGAACCCTAACCCAAACCATAATCCCATCCATAGCCATAACCCCAACCAAAACCAGATTCCCAACCATAGCCATAACTCCAACCATATTCCCAACCATAACCATAACCCAAACCATAACCATAACCCCCAACCCCTAACAATAACCCTCACCTAAACCATAACCCCAACCATAACCATAACCCAAACCATAACCCCTAACCCCTAACAAGAACCCTAACCCAAACCATAATCCCATCCATAGCCATAACCCCAACCAAAACCAGATTCCCAACCATAGCCATAACTCCAACCATATCCCCAACCATAACCATAACCCTAACCGATAACCCCAACCATAACACCAACCATAACACCAACCATAACCCCAACCATAACCCAAACCCTAACCCCAACCCCTAACAATAACCCTAACCCTAACCCAAACCATAACCCCTAACCCCTAACAATATCCCTCACCCAAACCATAACCCCTAACAATAACCCTAACCCAAACCATAACCCCAACCGCTAACAATAACCATAACCCAAACCATAACCCCTAACCCCTAAAAATAACCCTATCCCAAACCATAACCCCAACCCCTAACAATAACCCTAACCCAAAACCTAACCCAAACCTAACCCAAACCATACCCATAACCCCAACCATAACCATAACCCAAACCATAACCCAAACCATAACCCAAACCATAACCCAAACCATAACCCAAACCATAACCCAAACCATAACCCAAACCATAACCCAAACCATAACCCAAACCATAACCCAAACCATAACCCAAACCATAACCCAAACCATAACCCAAACCCGAACCCAAACCATAACCCAAACAATAACCCTAACCCAAACCATAACCCTAACACAAACCATAACCATAACCCAAACCATAACCAGATTCCCAACCATAACCATAACCCCAACCAAAACCACATTCCCAACCATAGCCATAACTCCAACCATATCCCCAACCATAACCATAACCCTAACTGATAACCCCAACCATAACACCAACCATAACCCCAACCATAACCCAAACCCTAACCCCTAACAATATCCCTAACCCAAACCATAACCCCTAACAATAACCCTAACCCAAACCATAATCCCAACCCCTAACAATAACCATAACCCAAACCATAACCCCTAACCGCTAACAATAACCCTAACCCAAACCATAACCCAAACCCCTAACAATAACCCTAACCCAAACCATAACCATAACCCAAACCATAACCCCTAACCCCTAACAATAACCCTAACCCAAACCATAACCCCAACCCCTAACAATAACCCTAACCTAAACCATAACCCCAACCATAACCATAACCCAAACCATAACCATAACCCAAAACATAACCCCTAACCCCTAACAATAACCCTCAACCAAACCATAACCCCAACCCCTAACAATAACCCTAACCCAAACCATAACCCCAATCATAACCATAACCCAAACCATAACCCCTAATCCCTAACAATAACCCTAACCCAAACCATAACCCCAACCCCTAACAATAACCCTAACCTAAACCATAACCCCTAACAAGAACCCTAACCCAAACCATAATCCCATCCATAGCCATAACCCCAACCATAACCATAACCCAAAACATAACCCCCAACCCCTAACAATAACCCTAACCCAAACCATAACCCAAACAATAACCCAAACAACCATAACCACGTGCTGCCAGAGGACCTCGGCACGCCCGGTGAATACCTTGTTGAAGACAGGCAGGCCTCGGTTCACCTTGTTGGCCAAAGTGGCAAAGGACCTGTGGGGAGGGGGGAGGGGGGTAGATGTCGGTTCCAACTTTCCTGGAAAACAGACGGATAGACGGCCTCCTGGCACGCCTACAGGGAATTGTCCTGGTCTTTAGATTTTTCGTCTGACAACAACTCGTCCCACTCTGGATGACAAAATGGGGCAAAAGTGCCATATATCACATATAAACCGAAAGCCTTTTAATGACCGACTTTCTGGTAAACGTCCCAGACAAGACCGGCAGGCCGGCCCTCTCGGTTAAAAATGGACTGAACATCTGCCAATTACCGACTCTAATCTTGCCTTGGCTGGCTCCAAAATGGAAAAAAATAACATCTTGTACATTTAAGTTTCAATTACTCACGTTTCACTGTATTCCACCACCCCATCAAACTGTCCGTATCCTGTGAAGAAGAAAGGAAGGAAGGGCGTAAGTGAGACGGGACGGAAAGAGGCGGCGGCTGAGGGAGAGCGAGAGAGAGTGAGAGAGAGCGAGAGAGAGCGAGAGAGAGCGAGAGAGAGCGAGAGAGAGAGCGAGAGAGAGTGAGAGAGAGTGAGAGAGAGCAAGAGAGAGCAAGAGAGAGCGAGAGAGAGCGAGAGAGAGCGAGAGAGAGCGAGAGAGAGCGAGAGAGAGCGAAAGAGAGCGAGAGAGAGCGAGAGAGAGCAAGAGAGCAAGAGAGCAAACGAGAGAGAGAGAGAAAGCGCGGGAGCAAACGAGAGAGAGAGAGCGCGGGAGCAAACGAGAGAGAGAGAGCGTGGGAGCAAACGAGAGAGAGAGAGAGCGCGGGAGCAAACGAGAGAGAGAGAGAGAGCGCGAGAGCAAACGAGAGAGAGAGAAAGAGAGCGCGAGAGCAAACGAGCGCGAACGAGAGCGAGCGAGCGCAAACGGGCGGGCGCGAGAGCGAGCGGGCGCGAGTGCGAACGGGCGGCCGCGAGAGCGAACGGGCGGGTGCGAGAGCGAACGGGCGGGCGCGAGAGCGAACGGGCGGGCGCGAGAGCGAACGGGCGGGCGCGAGAGTTATGGTTAAGAGCGAGAACGAGCGCGAGAACGAGCGCGAGAACGAGCGCGAGAACGAGCGCGAGAACGAGCGCGAGAACGAGCGCGAGAACGAGCGCGAGAACGAGCGCGAGAACGAGCGCGAGAACGAGAGCGAGAGAAAGGGAAAAAAAGAGAGAGAAAGAAGAGGAAGAGGAAGAAGAAGAAGAAGAAGAAGAAGAAGAAGAAGAGGAACAAGAAGAAGAGGAACAAGAAGAAGAAGAAGAAGAAGAGGAAGAAGAGGGAGGGGAAGAGGGAGGGGAAGAGGAGGGAGAGGGGGGGGAAGAGGAGGGAGAGGGGGGGGGGAAGAGGAGGGAGAGGGGGGGGGGGAAGAGGAGGGAGAGGGGGAGAAGAGGGGGGAGATGGGGGGAAGAGGAGGGAGAGGGGGGGAAGAGGAGGGAGAGGGGGGGAAGAGGAGGGAGAGGGGGGGAAGAGGAGGGAGAGGGGGGGAAGAGGAGGGAGAGGGGGGGGGGGGGAAGAGGAGGGAGAGGGGGGGCAGCGGTCGGGGTGAGGAGAAGACATTGACGTTGTCCGAGATGCTGGCGGAAGCTGATCTGATCCCTCCGGCCGTGGCGATGAGCGAGGCCCCAAAGGTGAAGGGCGTCAGGGCCAGGCCGGCGATGGCCGTCACGCCGGCTACTTTGGCCTTCTGGTGGAAGGTGGCCAGGTGGCCGGCCAGGGCGCGGAGCTTCACCACGTGCTGCCAGAGGACCTCGGCGCGCCAGGTGAATACCTTGTTGAAGACAGGCAGGGCTCGGTTCACCTTGTTGGTCAAAGTGGCAAATGACCTGTGGGGAGGGGGGAGATGACGGTTCCAACTTCCCTGGAAAACAGACGGATAGACGGCCTCCCGGCACGCCTACCGGGAATCGTCCCGGTCTTTAAATTCTTCGTCTGACGACAACTCGTCCCACTCTGAATGACAAAATGGGGGGGAAAAAAGTGCCATCTATCACATATAAACCGAAAGCCTTTTAATGACCGACTGTGTGTGTGTGGTGGGGGGTGGGGGGTCACCTCTTTTGGGGCGCCACATTACTGGACAATATTGCAGGGTTTTGGGGTCGGAAAAAAATAATTGCAGGGTGCACTTTTTCCAAACGGCCACAAGATGGCAGCAAGAGATCATATTACTGGGAAGTCATTTTCAAATCAAAGAGGGTGTGGCTGAGTTTTTGGTCGGGAAAATAATTGTATGGTGAACTTTTTCAAAACAGCCACAAGATGGCAGAAAGAGACCATATTAATGGGAAATATTTTTTAAATCAAAGCGTATGGGAGGCATTTTGGTTTTCAAGACCAATTGCGGGTTATGTCATTAATCTTGCCTACAAATAAACTAGTTTCAGGGTTAGGGTTATAGTCAATTAAAAGTCAAATCAATTAGAAGAAACTTACATAAGACGACATCTTGAGACAACTTGCGTTGGCGCCCAGAAGAACCTGTAAAGTGGTATGGATTGAGAACGTGTTGCTGCAGTACTTTTTACTTTGAAAAAAATACAAGGCACAACAATATATATTATCATTTAAAATGACAATATATAGTGGTAGCTCGACAAGAAAGAGAAAGAGAGAGAGAGGAGAAGGAGAGGAGGGAGAGAGAGAGAGAGGAGAAGAAGAGGAGGGAGGGAGAGCGGCGGCGGTAGGGGGGGGAGAGAGAGAGAGAGAGAGAGAGAGAGAGAGAGAGAGCGGCGGCAGTCGGGGGGAGAGAGAGAGAGCCATAACCCCTAACAATAACCCTAACCCAAACCATAACCCAAACCATAACCCAAACCATAACCCAAACCATAACCCAAACCATAACCCAAACCATAACCCAAACCATAACCCAAACCATAACCCAAACCATAACCCAAACCATAACCCAAACCATAACCCAAACCATAACCCAAACCATAACCCAAACCATAACCCAAACCATAACCCAAACCATAACCCAAACCATAACCCAAACCATAACCCAAACCATTACCCAAACCATAACCCAAACCATAACCCAAACCATAACCCAAACCATAACCCAAACCATAACCCAAACCATTACCCAAACCATAACCCAAACCATAACCCAAACCATAACCCATACCATAACCCAAACCCTAACCCAAACCATAACCCTAACCCGAACCCAAACCATAACCCAAACAATAACCCTAATCCAAACCATAACCCAAACACAAACCATAACCCTAACCCAAACCATAACCAGATTCCCAACCATAACCATAACCCCAACCAAAACCATATTCCCAACCATAGCCATAACTCCAACCATATCCCCAACCATAACCATAACCCTAACTGATAACCCCAACCATAACACCAACCATAACCCAAACCCTAACCCCTAACAATATCCCTAACCCAAACCATAACCCCTAACAATAACCCTAACCCAAACCATAATCCCAACCCCTAACAATAACCATAACCCAAACCATAACCCCTAACCCCTAACAATAACCCTAACCTTAACCATAACCTCAACCATAACCATAACCCAAACCATACCCATAACCCAAAACATAACCCCTAACCCCTAACAATAACCCTCAACCAAACCATAACCCCAACCCCTAACAATAACCCTAACCCAAACCATAACCCCAATCATAACCATAACCCAAACCATAACCCCTAATCCCTAACAATAACCCTAACCCAAACCATAACCCCAACCCCTAACAATAACCCTAACCTAAACCATAACCCCTAACAAGAACCCTAACCCAAACCATAATCCCATCCATAGCCATAACCCCAACCATAACCATAACCCAAACCATAACCCCCAACCCCTAACAATAACCCTAACCCAAACCATAACCCAAACCATAACCCAAACAACCATAACCACGTGCTGCCAGAGGACCTCGGCACGCCCGGTGAATACCTTGTTGAAGACAGGCAGGCCTCGGTTCACCTTGTTGGCCAAAGTGGCAAAGGACCTGTGGGGAGGGGGGAGGGGGGAGGGGGGGAGATGTCGGTTCCAACTTTCCTGGAAAACAGACGGATAGACGGCCTCCTGGCACGCCTACCGGGAATCGTCCTGGTCTTTAGATTTTTCGTCTGACAACAACTCGTCCCACTCTGGATGACAAAATGGGGAAAAAAGTGCTATATATCACATATAAACCGAAAGCCTTTTAATGACCGACTTTCTGGTAAACGTCCCAGACAAGACCGGCAGGCCGGCCCTCTCGGTTAAAAATGGACTGAACATCTGCCAATTACCGACACTAATCTTGCCTTGGCTGGCTCCAAAATGGAAAAAAATAACATCGTGTACATTTAAGTTTCAATTACTAACGTTTCACTATATTCCACCACCCCATCAAACTGTCCGTATCCTGTGAAGAAGAAAGGAAGGAAGGGCGTAAGTGAGACGGGACGGAAAGAGGCGGCGGCTGAGGGAGAGCGAGAGAGAGTGAGAGAGAGAGAGCGAGAGAGAGTGAGAAAGAGCAAGAGAGAGCGAGAGAGAGCGAGAGAGAGCGAAAGAGAGTGAGAGAGAGCGAGAGAGAGCGAGAGAGAGCGAGAGAGCGAGCGAGAGAGAGCGAGAGAGAGCGAGAGAGAGCGAGAGAGAGCGAGAGAGAGCAAGAGAGCAAGAGAGAAAGAGAGCAAGAGAGCAAACGAGAGAGAGAGAGAGAGCGCGGGAGCAAACAAGAGAGAGAGAGAGCGCGGGAGCAAATGAGAGAGAGAGAGCGCGAGAGCAAACGAGAGAGAGAGAGAGAGAGAGCGCGAGAGCAAACGAGCGCGAACGAGAGCGAGCGGGCGCGAGCGAGCGCGAACGGGCCCGCGCGAGAGCGAGCGGACGCGAGTGCGAACGGGCGGCCGCGAGAGCGAACGGGCGGGTGCGAGAGCGAACGGGCGGGCGCGAGAGCGAACGGGCGGGTGCGAGAGCGAACGGGCGGGCGCGAGAGTTATGGTTGAGAGCGAGAACGAGCGCGAGAACGAGCGCGAGAACGAGTGCGAGAGAAAGAGAAAAAAAGAGAGAGAAAGAAGAGGAAGAGGAAGAAGAAGAAGAAGAAGAAGAAGAAGAAGAAGAAGAACAAGAAGAAGAAGAAGAAGAAGAAGAAGAAGAAGAAGAAGAAGAAGAAGAAGAAGAAGAAGAAGAAGAAGAAGAGGAAGAGGAAGAAGAAGTGGAAGAAGAAGAAGAAGAAGAAGAAGAAGAAGAGGAAGAAGAAGAAGAAGAAGAAGAAGAAGAAGAAGAAGAAGAACAAGAAGAAGAGGAAGAAGAACAAGAGGAAGAAGAACAAGAGGAAGAAGAACAAGAGGAAGAAGAAGAAGAGGAAGAAGAACAAGAGGAAGAAGAACAAGAGGAAGAAGAACAAGCGGAAGAAGAACAAGAGGAAGAGGAACAAGAAGAAGAGGAACAAGAAGAAGAGGAACAAGAAGAAGAAGAAGAAGAAGAAGAAGAAGAAGAAGAGGAAGAAGAGGGAGGGGAAGAGGGAGGGGAAGAGGGAGGGGAAGAGGGAGGGGAAGAGGGAGGGGAAGAGGAGGGAGAGGGGGGAAGAGGAGGGAGAGGGAGGGAAGAGGAGGGAGAGGGGGAAGAGGAGGGAGAGGGGGGGAAGAGGAGGGAGAGGGGGGGAAGAGGAGGGAGAGGGGGGGGGGGGAAGAGGAGGGAGAGGGGGGGGGGGAAGAGGAGGGAGAGGGGGAGAAGAGGGGGGAGATGGGGGGAAGAGGAGGGAGAGGGGGGGAAGAGGAGGGAGAGGGGGGGAAGAGGAGGGAGAGGGGGGAAGAGGAGGGAGAGGGGGGGGGGGAGAGGAGGGAGAGGGGGGGGCAGCGGTCGGGGTGAGGAGAAGACATTGACGTTGTCCGAGATGCTGGCGGAAGCTGATCTGATCCCTCCGGCCGTGGCGATGAGCGAGGCCCCAAAGGTGAAGGGCGTCAGGGCCAGGCCGGCGATGGCCGTCACGCCGGCTACTTTGGCCTTCTGGTGGAAGGTGGCCAGGTGGCCGGCCAGGGCGCGGAGCTTCACCACGTGGTGCCAGAGGACCTCGGCGCGCCAGGTGAATACCTTGTTGAAGACAGGCAGGGCTCGGTTCACCTTGTTGGTCAAAGTGGCAAATGACCTGTGGGGAGGGGGGAGATGACGGTTCCAACTTCCCTGGAAAACAGACGGATAGACGGCCTCCCGGCACGCCTACCGGGAATCGTCCCGGTCTTTAAATTCTTCGTCTGACGACAACTCGTCCCACTCTGGATGACAAAATGGGGGGAAAAAAAGTGCCATCTATCACATATAAACCGAAAGCCTTTTAATGACCGACTGTGTGTGTGTGGTGGGGGGTGGTCACCTCTTTTGGGGCGCCACATTACTGGACAATATTGCAGGGTTTTGGGGTCGGAAAAAAATAATTGCAGGGTGCACTTTTTCCAAACGGCCACAAGACGGCAGCAAGAGATCATATTACTGGGAAGTCATTTTCAAATCAAAGAGGGTGTGGCTGAGTTTTTGGTCGGGAAAATAATTGTATGGTGAACTTTTTCAAAACAGCCACAAGATGGCAGAAAGAGACCATATTAATGGGAAATATTTTTTAAATCAAAGCGTATGGGAGGCATTTTGGTTTTCAAGACCAATTGCGGGTTATGTCAATAATCTTGCCTACAAATAAACTAGTTTCAGGGTTAAGGTTATAGTCAAATAAAAGTCAAATCAATTAGAAGAAACTTACATAAGATGACATCTTGAGACAACTTGCGTTGGCGCCCAGAAGAACCTGTAAAGTGGTATGGATTGAGAACGTGTTGCTGCAGTACTTTTTACTTTGAAAAAAATACAAGGCACAACAATATATATTATCATTTAAAATGACAATATATAGTGGTAGCTCGACAAGAAAGAGAAAGAGAGAGAGAGATGAAGGAGAGGAGGGAGAGAGAGAGAGGAGAAGAAGAGGAGGGAGGGAGAGCGGCGGCGGTAGGGGGGGAGAGAGAGAGAGAGAGAGAGAGAGAGAGAGAGAGAGCGGCGGCAGTCGGGGAGAGAGAGAGAGAGAGAGCCATAACCCCTAACAATAACCCTAACCCAAACCATAACCCAAACCATAACCCAAACCATAACCCAAACCAAAACCCAAACCATAACCCAAAACATAACCCAAACCATAACCCAAACCATAACCCAAACCATAACCCAAACCATAACCCAAACCATAACCCAAACCATAACCCAAACCATAACCCAAACCATAACCCAAACCATAACCCAAACCATAACCCAAACCATAACCCAAACCATAACCCAAAACCATAACACTAACCCAAACCATAACCCAAACCATAACCCAAACCATAACCCAAACCATAACCCAAACCATAACCCAAACCATAACCCAAACCATAACACTAACCCAAACCATAACCCGAACCCAAACAATAACCCAAACAACAACCCTAACCCAAACCATAACCCTAACCCAAACTATAACCCCAACCATAACCAGATTCCCAACCATAACCATAACCCCAACCAAAACCAGATTCCCAACCATAGCCATAACACCAACCATAACCCCAACCATAACCCCAACCATAACCCAAACCCTAACCCCAACCCCTAACAATAACCATAACCCAAACCATAACCCCAACCCCTAACAATAACCCTAACCCAAACCATAACCATAACCATAACCCAAACCATAACCCCTAACCCCTAACAATAACCCTAACCCAAACCATAACCCCAACCCCTAACAATAACCCTAACCTAAACCATAACCCCAACCATAACCATAACCCAAACCATAACCATAACCCAAAACATAACCCCTAACAATAACCCTCAACCAAACCATAACCCCAACCCCTAACAATAACCCTAACCCAAACCATAACCCCAATCATAACCATAACCCAAACCATAACCCCTAATCCCTTACAATAACCCTAACCCAAACCATAACCCCAACGCCTAAATATAACCCTAACCTAAACCATAACCCCAACCATAACCATAACCCAAACCATAACCCCTAACCCCTAACAAGAACCCTAATCCAAACCATAATCCCATCCATAGCCATAACCCCAACCATAACCATAACCCAAACCATAACCATAACCCCCAACCCCTAACAATAACCCTCACCTAAACCATAACCCCAACCATAACCATAACCCAAACCATAACCCCTAACCCCTAACAAGAACCCTAACCCAAACCATAATCCCATCCATAGCCATAACCCCAACCAAAACCAGATTCCCAACCATAGCCATAACTCCAACCATATTCCCAACCATAACCATAACCCAAACCATAACCATAACCCCCAACCCCTAACAATAACCCTCACCTAAACCATAACCCCAACCATAACCATAACCCAAACCATAACCCCTAACCCCTAACAAGAACCCTAACCCAAACCATAATCCCATCCATAGCCATAACCCCAACCAAAACCAGATTCCTAACCATAGCCATAACTCCAACCATATCCCCAACCATAACCATAACCCTAACCGATAACCCCAACCATAACACCAACCATAACACCAACCATAACCCCAACCATAACCTAAACCCTAACCCCAACCCCTAACAATAACCCTAACCCTAACCCAAACCATAACCCCTAACCCCTAACAATATCCCTCACCCAAACCATAACCCCTAACAATAACCCTAACCCAAACCATAACCCCAACCGCTAACAATAACCATAACCCAAACCATAACCCCTAACCCCTAAAAATAACCCTATCCCAAACCATAACCCCAACCCCTAACAATAACCCTAACCCAAAACCTAACCCAAACCTAACCCAAACCATACCCATAGCCCTAACCATAACCATAACCCAAACCATAACCCAAACCATAACCCCTAACCCCTAACAATAACCCTAACCCAAACCATAACCCCAACCCCTAACAATAACCCTAACCTAAACCATAACCCCAACCATAACCATAACCCAAACCATAACCATAACCCAAAACATAACCCCCAACCCCTAACAATAACCCTAACCCAAACCATAACACCAATCATAACCATAACCCAAACCATAACCCCTAATCCCTTACAATAACCCTAGCCCAAACCATAACCCCAACCCCTAACAATAACCCTAACCTAAACCATAACCATAACCCAAACCATAACCCAAACCATAACCCAAACCATAACCCAAACCATAACCCAAACCATAACCCAAACCATAACCCAAACCATAACCCAAACCATAACCCAAACCATAACCCAAACCATAACCCAAACCATAACCCAAACCATAACCCAAACCATAACCCAAACCATAACCCAAACCATAACCCAAACCATAACCCAAACCATAACCCAAACCATAACCCAAACCATAACCCAAACCATAACCCAAACCATAACCCAAACCATAACCCAAACCATAACCCAAACCATAACCCAAACCATAACCCAAACCATAACCCAAACCATAACCCAAACCATAACCCAAACCATAACCCAAACCATAACCCAAACCATAACCCAAACCATAACCCAAACCATAACCCAAACCATAACCCAAACCATAACCCAAACCATAACCCAAACCATAACCCAAACCATAACCCAAACCATAACCCAAACCATAACCCAAACCATAACCCAAACCATAACCCAAACCATAACCCAAACCATAACCCAAACCATAACCCAAACCATAACCCAAACCATAACCCAAACCATATCCTAAACCATAACCCCTAACCCCTACCAATAACCCTAACCCAAACCATAACCCAAATCCCTAACAATAACCCTAACCCAAACCATAACCCCAACCCCTAACAATAACCCTAACCTAAACCATAACCCCAACCATAACCCCAACCATAACCATAACCATAACCCAAACCATAACCCAAACCGTAACCCAAACCATAACCCAAACCATAACCCAAACCATAACCCAAACCATAACCCAAACCATAACCCAAACCATAACCCAAACCATAACCCAAACCATAACCCAAACCATAACCCAAACCATAACCCAAACCATAACCCAAACCATAACCCAAACCCTAACCCAAACCATAACCCGAACCCAAACCATAACCCAAACAATAACCCTAACCCAAACCATAACCCTAACCCAAACCAAAACCCTAACCCAAACCATAACCCTAACCCAAACCATAACCCTAACCCAAACCATAACCCTAACCCAAACCATAACCAGATTCCCAACCATAACCATAACCCCAACCAAAACCATATTCCCAACCATAGCCATAACTCCAACCATATCCCCAACCATAACCATAACCCTAACTGATAACCCCAACCATAACCCAAACCCTAACCCCAACCCCTAACAATAACCCTAACCCTAACCCAAACCATAACCCCTAACCCCTAACAATATCCCTAACCCAAACAATAACCCCTAACAATAACCCTAACTCAAACCATAATCCCAACCCCTAACAATAACCATAACCCAAACCATAACCCCTAACCCCTAAAAATAACCCTAACCCAAACCATAACCCCAACCCCTAACAATAACCCTAACCCAAAACCTAACCCAAACCATAACCATAACCCCAACCATAACCATAACCCAAACCATAACCCCTAACAATAACCCTAACCAAAACCATAACCCCAACCCCTAACAATAACCCTAACCTAAACCATAACCCCAACATTAACCATAACCCAAACCATAAACCAAACCGTAACCCAAACCATAACCCAAACCATAACCCAAACCATAACCCAAACCATAACCCAAACCATAACCCAAACCATAACCCAAACCATAACCCAAACCATAACCCAAACCATAACCCAAACCATAACCCAAACCATAACCCAAACCATAACCCAAACCATAACCCAAACCATAACCCAAACCATAACCCAAACCATAACCCAAACCATATCCCAAACCATAACCCTAACCCAAACCATAACCCTAACCCAAACCATAACCCGAACCCAAACCATAACCCAAACAATAACCCTAACCCAAACCATAACCCTAACCCAAACCATAACCCTAACCCAAACCATAACCAGATTCCCAACCATAACCCCAACCAAAACCATATTCCCAACCATAGCCATAACTCCAACCATATCCCCAACCATAACCATAACCCTAACTGATAACCCCAACCATAACACCAACCATAACCCCAACCATAACCCAAACCCTAACCCCAACCCGTAACAATAACCCTATACCTAACCCAAACCATAACCCCTAACCCCTAACAATATCCCTAACCCAAACCATAACCCCTAACAATAACCCTAACCCAAACCATAATCCCAACCCCTAACAATAACCATAACCCAAACCATAACCCCTAACCCCTAAAAATAACCCTAACCCAAACCATAACCCCAACCCCTAACAATAACCCTAACCCAAAACCTAACCCAAACCATAACCATAACCCCAACCATAACCCCAACCATATCCATAACCCTAACCTAAACCATAACCCCAACATTAACCATAACCCAAACCATAACCCCTAATCCCTTACAATAACCCTAACCCAACCCATAACCCCAACCCCTAACAATAACCCTCACCTAAACCATAACCCCAACCATAACCCAAACCATAACCCCTAAACCCTAAAAAGAACCCTAACCCAAACCATAATCCCATCCATAGCCATAACCCCAACCATAACCATAACCCAAACCATAACCCAAACCATAACCCAAACCATAACCCAAACCATAACCCAAACCATAACCCAAACCATAACCCAAACCATAACCCAAACCATAACCCAAACCATAACCCAATCCATAACCCAAACCATAACCCAAACCATAACCCAAACCATAACCCAAACCATAACCCAAACCATAACCCAAACCATAACCCAAACCATAACCCCTAACCCCTAACAAGAACCCTAACCCAAACCATAATCCCATCCATAGCCATAACCCCAACCATAACCATAACCCAAACCATAACCCCTAACCCAAACCATAACCCCTAACCCAAACCATAACCCAAACCATAACCCCTAACCCAAACCATAACCCAAACCATAACCCAAACCATAACCCAAACCATAACCCAAACCATAACCCAAACCATAACTCAAACCATAACCCAAACCATAACCCAAACCATAACCCAAACCATAACCCAAACCATAACCCAAACCATAACCCAAACCATAACCAAAAACATAACCCAAACCATAACCCAAACCATAACCCAAACCATAACCCAAACCATAACCCAAACCATAACCCAAACCATAACCCAAACCATAACCCAAACCATAACCCAAACCATAACCCAAACCCTAACCCAAACCATAATACTAACCCAAACCATAACACTAACCCAAACCATAACCCAAACCATAACCCAAACCATAACCCGAACCCAAACCATAACCCAAACAATAACCCTAACCCAAACCATAACCCTAACCCAGTGTTTTTCAACCTTTTTTGAGCCACGGCACATTTTTTTACATTGAAAAAATTTGTGGCACACCACTAACCAAAGATTTTACAAAATGACACTCTGTATAGTATATTTAATTACAATATAATTTCTCAATTTATTTATACTCAGTCAGTGTGAAACCTGGGCCTGTTTAGATGAACACAAAGCCGATATCCTGGCAGGAATAGTAGAAAGACACACACGAAGCTCTTCTTCAACAGCTCTCAGTCTCTCTCTGTTTTTAGTTTTTATAGCAGTTAGGCTTGAAAAGCTCAGCTCACACAGATATGTTGTGGAAAATGGGAGCAATGTCAGAACAGCTTTGTTGGCCAGAATGGGGAACTCCTTGGCAGCAGTCAACCAAAAACTGTCCAAAGGAAGATCAGCAAATCTTAGTTTTAAACCACGATCCTGTCTCAGTTCAGTTAGTTCCTCCTGCTCTTGTAAAGTCATGTCCTTTCGAACAACTGATGCCGAGCTGTATGGGTCCCTAACCCAGTCAAAGCATTCAGTGGAGGCTGAAGAGAAATAAAATGACAACTTCTCCTCAAGACTTTTCAAATGTTTACCTATTACCTCAGACAGTGCAGCAGTGTTGCTTTGCTGTTTGTCTGTGAGTGGGAACATCTCCAGGTTGGCACGTTGCACATGTTGTTGCCAGAGGTGCACCTTTAAACGGAATCCATTTATTTTATCTGTGCTTGTAAGCAGGTTTTCATTTCGGCCCTGCATCCTTGTGTTCAGTTCATTAAGATGATGAAATATATCAGCCAGGTATGCCAACTTTGCGCACCACTCATCACTTGCAAACTGATTTGAGTAATCAGACCTCTCATTTGTCAGAAACATTTTAAGTTCCTCTCGCAGCTCATACACACGGGTCAGCACCTTACCGCGCGACAACCATCGGACCTCCGTATGGAGCAATAAGGCTTTATGCTCCGCTCCCATTTCCTCACACAGAGATGCGAATATACGGCTTTTCAGAGGTCGTGTCTTCACAAAGTTCACCATGCGCACCACATCGTCCAACACAGGAACCAGTTCTACTGGTAAAGTCTTCGCAACGAGGGCCTCACGGTGCAAAAAACAGTGCGTAATAATCAGATCTGGGTTTCTTTCCTTCACTCTACTCACGAAGCCTTTGGTGCGCCCGACCATGGCTGCAGCTCCATCAGTGCACACACTTGTGCAGTTTTCCCACGTAAGTCCTCCCTGGTCAAGATATTCCGATGTGACCCGAAAAATTTCCTCTCCAGTTGTTTTTTCTGGCAGTGTCTTGCAAAATAGGAAGTTTTCTCTAATGGCATCACCATCCACAAAACGCACATTGGCCAAGAGCTGAGAATGTCCACTAATATCCGTAGACTCGTCAACTTGCAACGCAAATTTCCTACTGATGCGTATCTTTTCCAAAACATGGCTTTCGATGTCTGTAGACATGTCATCAATACGCCTGGCAATTGTGTTATCAGAGAGCGGGACTTTATCTATGTCTTTAGCCGCACCAGGGCCGAGCATCTCGTTGACAATGGCTTTACAGGCAGGTAGTATTAATGTCTCTGCCACAGTGTGCGGCTTTTTTGATTTAGCAACAAGTTCGGCGACTAGGTAACTAGCTTTGAGCGCTTTCTCATTTACCTTTGTGGTTTTTCTCATAAACGTTGCCTGTTTCTCTGTGTTTACATGCAGGCGAACAAAATAGTCTATCGGCTTGTTTTGAAGCGACGGGTGTTTCGTTTGGAGATGGCGTTTAAGCTTGCTTGGCACCATGGCGCTGTTGGATAGCTTCTCGCCACACACCAGGCATAACGGAATAGGTGTCGTCTCATCCCCGGTGAAAGTAAATCCAAACGAAAGATAGCTTTTACTATATTGCCTTGAGCTCACCGTCTTTGCTTTGTTTTCTCCACCACTCATACTAGGGCCTTTATCCGGGTCAGAATCTTGTCCAGGGCGCAGTTCGGAGTTTGCAGTTGTCCTTTTTAAAAACTTCTCCATGACTGTCACCACGGTGCATCACTAATTTTCTTGGCGGAACGTGTCAATCAACTACGTGTTGCCACACGGACAAATATTACATTACGCTGCCAGCCTTTGCAGCACGGACATTGGACAATGACATCATATTTGCAGAAATCTATTAATAAATGTTAATTTAAAAAAAAGGATATTGGATAATTTCTCACGGCACACCTGAGGATCTCTCACGGCACACTAGTGTGCCGCGGCACAGTGGTTGAAAATCACTGCCCTAACCCAAACCATAACCCCAACCATAACCAGATTCCCAACCATAACCATAACCCCAACCAAAACCATATTCCCAACCATAGCCATAACTCCAACCATATCCCCAACCATAACCATAACCCTAACCGATAACCCCAACCATAACACCAACCATAACCCCAACCATAACCCAAACCCTAACCCCAACCCCTAACAATAACCCTAACCCTAACCCAAACCATAACCCCTAACCCCTAACAATATCCCTAACCCAAACCATAACCCCTTACAATAACCCTAACCCAAACCATAACCCCAACCCCTAACAATAACCATAACCCAAACCATAACCCCTAACCCCTAACAATAACCCTAACCCAAAACCTAACCTAACCCAAACCATAACCCCAACCATAACCATAACCCAAACCATAACCCCTAACAATAACCCTAACCAAAACCATAACCCCAACCCCTAACAATAACCCTAACCTAAACCATAACCCCAACATTAACCATAACCCAAACCATAAACCAAACCGTAACCCAAACCATAACCCAAACCATAACCCAAACCATAACCCAAACCATAACCCAAACCATAACCCAAACCATAACCCAAACCATAACCCAAACCATAACCCAAACCATAACCCAAACCATAACCCAAACCATAACCCAAACCATAACCCAAACCATAACCCAAACCATAACCCAAACCATAACCCAAACCATAACCCTAACCCAAACCATAACCCTAACCCAAACCATAACCCGAACCCAAACCATAACCCAAACAATAACCCTAACCCAAACCATAACCCTAACCCAAACCATAACCCTAACCCAAACCATAACCCTAACCCAAACCATAACCAGATTCCCAACCATAACCCCAACCAAAACCATATTCCCAACCATAGCCATAACTCCAACCATATCCCCAACCATAACCATAACCCTAACTGATAACCCCAACCATAACACAAACCATAACCCCAACCATAACCCAAACCCTAACCCCAACCCCTAACAATAACCCTAACCCTAACCCAAACCATAACCCCTAACCCCTAACAATATCCCTAACCCAAACCATAACCCCTAAAAATAACCCTAACCCAAACCATAACCCCAACCCCTAACAATAACCCTAACCCAAAACCTAACCCAAACCATAACCATAACCCCAACCATAACCCCAACCATAACCATAACCCTAACCTAAACCATAACCCCAACATTAACCATAACCCAAACCATAACCATAACCCCTAACAATAACCCTCAACCAAATCATAACCCCAACCCCTAACAATAACCCTAACCCAAACCATAAACCCAATCATAACCATAACCCAAACCATAACCCCTAATCCCTAAAAATAACCCTAACCCAAACCATAATCCCATTCATAGCCATAACCCCAACCATAACCATAACCCAAACCATAACCCAAACCATAACCCAAACCATAACCCAAACCATAACCCAAACCATAACCCAAACCATAACCCAAACCATAACCCAAACCATAACCCAAACCATAACCCAAACCATAACCCAAACCATAACCCAAACCATAACCCAAACCATAACCCAAACCATAACCCAAACCATAACCCAAACCATAACCCAAACCATAACCCAAACCATAACCCAAACCATAACCCCTAACCCCTAACAAGAACCCTAACCCAAACCATAATCCCATCCATAGCCATAACCCCAACCATAACCATAACCCAAACCATAACCCAAACCATAACCCCTAACCCAAACCATAACCCCTAACCCAAACCATAACCCAAACCATAACCCAAACCATAACCCAAACCATAACCCAAACCATAACCCAAACCATAACCCAAACCATAACCCAAACCATAACTCAAACCATAACCCAAACCATAACCCAAACCATAACCCAAACCATAACCCAAACCATAACCCAAACCATAACCCAAACCATAACCCAAACCATAACCCAAACCCTAACCCAAACCATAACACTAACCCAAACCATAACACTAACCCAAACCATAACACTAACCCAAACCATAACCCAAACCATAACCCAAACCATAACCCAAACCATAACCCAAACCATAACCCAAACCATAACCCAAACCATAACCCAAACCATAACCCAAACCATAACCCAAACCATAACCCAAACCATAACCCGAACCCAAACCATAACCCAAACAATAACCCTAACCCAAACCATAACCCTAACCCAAACCATAACCCCAACCATAACCAGATTCCCAACCATAACCATAACCCCAACCAAAACCATATTCCCAACCATAGCCATAACTCCAACCATATCCCCAACCATAACCATAACCCTAACCGATAACCCCAACCATAACACCAACCATAACCCCAACCATAACCCAAACCCTAACCCCAACCCCTAACAATAACCCTAACCCTAACCCAAACCATAACCCCTAACCCCTAACAATATCCCTAACCCAAACCATAACCCCTAACAATAACCCTAACCCAAACCATAACCCCAACCCCTAACAATAACCATAACCCAAACCATAACCCATAACCCCTAACAATAACCCTAACCCAAACCATAACCCCAACCCCTAACAATAAGCCTAACCCAAAACCTAACCCAAACCATAACCATAACCCCAACCATAACCATAACCCAAACCATAACCCTTAACCCCTAACAATATCCCTAACCCAAACCATAACCCCTAACAATAACCCTAACCCAAACCATAACCCCTAACCCCTAACAATAACCCTAACCCAAACCATAACCCCAACCCCTAACAATAACCCTAACCCAAAACCTAACCCAAACCATAACCATAACCATAACCCCAACCATAACCATAACCCAAACCATAACCATAACCCAAACCATAACCCCTAACCCCTAACAATAACCCTAACCCAAACCATAACCCCACCCCTAACAATAACCCTAACCTAAACCATAACCATAACCCAAACCATAACCATAACCCAAAACATAACCCCCAACCCCTAACAATAACCCTCAACCAAACCATAACCCCAACCCCTAACAATAACCCTAACCCAAACCATAACCCCAATCATAACCCTAACCCAAACCATAACCCCAACCCCTAACAATAACCATAACCCAAACCATAA